>NW_027506879.1:2067500-2215000 GCF_052324685.1 Brachyhypopomus gauderio | reverse complement strand
CACCAGGCCACCCTCCCATACGCCTTCAACATGATTTCTGTCACAACAAAGATGTAGTGTAGTGTAGATGGAAAATAAAAAATATACATAGGCATAGATTAAAATATAAAAATATACATAGATATCAACTGCTTTTTCAAGATGTAAGATTCTTGTCGATTTCACACTTTTTTCTGGACACTCTGGAGAGTTGATTCTCTTGGTAATATGCATGTCAGATAGAATCAAAAGCCAGAAATACAAAATCATATGTGACAATTGTATGTGGGTTAATAAAATCATGTGATAATCCCTTAATGTGAGGTAATAATATCATATATTATAATCCCTTAATGTTGGTTAATAAAATGTTCCAACATATTTCTAAAATGTTTGCTGATTACAGGCTCTTTGTGTTGCTTAAGAAATACACAAAAACAATTACCACAACACAGCATTTGAATAATTTCCTTGGGACGTGGTCACGCACATAATTTCTGTTGCATTATTAATGTAGTTATTGTAGTTCACAAACCCTCATTGAATAATTTTAGTCTCTCAAACAATGGAGACTGATATTACAGTGTGACTGAATGCCCACTCTGATGCTGTCTTATAGAGCTAATGGTATTATAGGTCTAATGGTATTCAGTGTGTTCACACCCTTCATTTAGAGATTGATCAGAATTCCAACGAAGACATTTTCTATCATTAATGGTGAATATCAGGTTTTAGATAAACACTATTTCTCTGAATGTTACTGTTCATGGTTCACTGTTTATTCTTCAGACAGACAGACTGATTACTCTTATTAATATTCTTGTTACCGGTAGTACTCTCTTTAATACTCTCTCTGGGTTGATGTCCTGTATCAGGCTCTGACATGCAGAACATCTTTTGCAATGACTCAGTGTTTGTGTACTTAACAGACGCTAGAGGTGTTGAAAAGAGGATTCCACTGGTATTGTTTCAAAAGGAGTGCTAGGGGTTAGGGTTGGGGTTAGGGTTAGGGTTAAGGCTAGATTAGGGTTAGTGATAGTGGTAGGTATTTTAAATCAAAGTTTAACCATTTCTTAAATTTTAAAAACTGTAAATGCGGTTTGTTTTATCTTTTAACCATTCTCAGATAACACACAAACATTATTGAGTTAGAAGTGTTGTGTCTCTTGCAGATTGAGTTGCAGTTTGATTAAAATACCAAAAAAAGAAACCAAAAAAAAGGGAAAAAAAACATTACTGGTCAAAAGTTGCTCAGTTACCAATTAAGATGATTGTGATATTTTGAGCTATTATCAGCATAGTGCAGATCCATACGCTTGACTCATGCAAAGTCTATTGATGTTTAGAGTGAGGTTGTTTGATGCCCTTTTGCACTCTGTGTGATTATTGATCTACAGTTAAAGTTATTTGATATTTGAAGGGAGTGGACTGTTACTGGACTGAAGCAGCAATCTGTAAAACCATAAAAACTATTACAAACAAATTTAAACACATACAAAAACAAAGAATAAGACATAAGGCGCATTGAATTAAAACATTAGTATTTCATGGTACAATATACTATACTGGTAATTTGTAAAAATACAAAATACATCTGGTTGTAATATTTGGACATCTTAATGTCAGTTATGCTTTGAGAATAAACCCCACATATATCAGGACATAAAGGTCAGTGAGGACTCTCATACTCTCTATCCTGTCATGAGCTCTGCCTCACGAGGCAGTCTTACCAGTGCTCACGTCAACTACCTGATCTGCTGTACCTGGAAATACACAACCAAACCAGCCTGACAGTGACAGATACTCAAACAGACTCATACATGCAGGTGGACCACAATCCTGCACTCACAGAAACCTGTAGTAGGAAACAAGGAGGTCTGATTGCTCCCTCATGTCCTATTGGTCAATGGCTGGGCTCCAGTAAGATGAGAGGACACCTCCCCCGTATTCCACGCTAAGGTCTTGGGGCGATGGCGGGTAGCAGGGGGGCAGCTAGAGCTGCTTTTTACCCCAGGAGGAACTGCCTCCTGCCAGCATGCTGGCCCGCTCAGCCACCTCCCCGCTGACCGGGTGAAAGGCACGGCTCGCTGGGAACCTGGCTGGCCCGCGTTCCGCCACACGCCGAATAGACTCTCACCAGGGTCTGAGTGCAAGGTTGGCACCATGAACAAGAAACAAACAGCAATGATTGTATTATCATTGTTAGTGGTGATATTTGGAGACTGATTATTAAGTCTGAGTTTATGTAAGCAGATTACACAGTGTTCTGTTCTAGGAATGTAGCGTGAAATAGCTGCGCGGTTATTTGTTGTTATGATAAGAAAATGTTTTTCAGAATGAAATGTGCAGGACAGAACTGGACTAATTTATATACCATGTTGTGTTTAGCAATAACAGAGGTGCTTTATTAATATATGACTAATATATAATGTTGTTGCGTTTCAACAACATATGTTGAGGGACTTTAGATGTCTTCTTGTGCTTTAAGCATCTGCCTATGTGTATTTGTTTGTGTGTATGCATGAGTTTCTTTGTGTGTACATGTGGTAATCAGATAAGGGCATTAATATAATAGCTCTCTAGAAGTCTCTTAAAGCTTTGATTATGTTATCAGAAAATCTGCACTCTGAAGACATGTCTTCATTCTTGGTTCATATAAGAAGACTTGTTAAGTGTTTAATATTAAAATGTATCTGGAGCATGTATTTAAAAGTTACATATTATTTATTATGTAATTATCAATACATAATTAATAAATATAATTATTTATATAATGTATTAATAAACTGCATTCTGAATATGTACATTCTGTGAATACTTGTTAAGCATTTAATATTAAAGTGTATCGAATATGAATGGAAAAGATAAATATAATAAATTATATAATGATAATTATCTAATGCATAAATATAATTATTTATATAATGTGGTTCACACATGTATTTTTGGGTGCAGAAATCAAGAGAAAAATCTTTTTATAATGCCAACTTTTTACAACTTCTTACTCCTATGTAAATTCCCTAATGACATCTCTTGTAAATTAAAATGTTTGTCAATATTAGTCAGGCTTTGCTACTGTGTATTTTCTACTCCGCAAGCTATCAACATGGCAAATGCATCTGAGCACACACACTTCAATAAGCACTTCCATATTTCCACATGATGCCAAGCATTATCAAACAAGTACTCATTTCTGAGATACAGAGAGAGAGAGAGAGAGACAGAGACAGAGAGATACAGAGAGAGAGACAGAGACAGAGAGAGACGAGGACAAGAGGTGGGAGTAGGTGGACCACAGAGGGAAATGTGTTATAATTGCTGCCGGTGAAGCATAGTGTCCATATAAAATGCATTAGGTTGGCGTGACACAATAATTACCTGTTTTTGCAGATGTTACGCAGCATTGTTGTGGCAACAGTTTAGGGGAGTAATTATGGGAAAGTGAGCTGAAAATAAAGTAAGTGGGAGGATTCTTGCAGATTTACCTTCATTCATGCAGAGAGAAGCAGTGCAGTGCAGCTGGAGAAAATGGGGCTGAAAACCCCAACAAGGTTGTTATTACACGCTGCTCCAGCACTAACCCTTCATCTCTCCTCTTTTTTTTGTTTTCTATCTGTTTTTTCTAACAGAGAGAGAATTTAATCTCTCTGGTGGCAGCATTGCAAGCGAAGCAGCACAAACTACCAAAATCAGGAAGATAAAGAAATGACACATTATAGGTTTCAAAAGGAGATAATGGCCTATTTGTTTGTTGTTTTTATGCTTATTTGTGCAAATTGTAGACTCTTGATGCCATCTCTCAGTCCTGGGAACACAGTCCCTATTGATCCCTTTCTCTTAAGAGATCTTAATTGCAGTGCAGACAAACAACTCCTTTTTTTCCAGGCCCTGTTGGGTGGCGAACATCTCTTTGTTTTAGCGTTTCTCTAAATGAAGGAAAATAGGCCTTTCAGCCGTTTAGATGTCTGTATGTCCAATGGCAACGTCCTGCTTTTTTATTTAAAGTGATTAAAATCATGAGAGAAAGATTATTATAAGGTACATGGATGTACAAAACCACGCACGTGCCTGGCAATTTACCCAAATCACATTGAAGTATCCCTCTGGAATACTCAAGGATACACAGTATTCACAAGTAATTATAGTCTGTATTTAAGTTCATACTAATGTTCCCCCTCTGTTACACCCCTGCATGCACACACTCTAATGACTCAGAGTCATTTTCAGCATCCTGTCTTACCCACACTGGCTGGGAGTTCAACATGGTATCAATGGTGCAGCTTTATCTTTGCATCAAAAGATGAGAGGAAGAGACGTATGCTGGTGATCTGTGTTGTTCCTGTTTCTCCACGCTTTATCAAACAGCCATGTGTTTGTGTGCATTTGTTTGTACATTTGTATTTGGAGGGTCGTCCTCTATCAGCTTTCTCTCATTACCTCTAGTCTTCTAGCACATTGTGCCATGTTCACTTTCTTGGCTTTCAGCAAGCTGCTTGCATTGGCTGGTCCAGTTTGGCTCTAGTTTGTGTGTGTGTGTGTGTGTGTGTGTGTGTGTGTGTGTGTGTGTGTGTGTGTGTGCGTGCGTGTGTGTGCGTGCGTGTGTGTGTGTGCGTGTGTGTGTGTGTGTGTGTGTGTGTGTGTGTGTGTGTGTGTGTGTGTGTACGTGCGTGCGTGTGTGTGTGTTTGTGTGTGTGTATGTGTAGGCCTATGCGTGCGTGCGTGTGTGTGTGTGTGTGTGTGTGTGTGTGTGTGTGTGCCATCAGCTCCTCTTTAAACACATGGTCCTCTCACTTAGTCCTCTCAGAAAAAAAATAAATAACCACAACAAAACAACGAGCTGCTTGTGAGGAAGGTTTGAGGTTTGAGCAACAGAAATGTTGAAGCTGCCTATTTGCTAAAACAGAAGGGCTAACAATGTTATCGCAATGCTGACAGATACTCTAGGGGCCACACAGGGTGAACGGCTCCATCCTGTCACACTGTGAAGGTGTTAGCAATCGGCTCATCAGTGCATTTCTACAGTGAGCCTCCAGAACCTTCCGTGGCACTGAGGGGAGGTGTCAAAACCAGCCAAGCAGATCCCCCTCACACCCACAACGCTGGGCTAAATAGGACAGGGCTGTGGACACAAAGGCAGTCAGGTTTTGTCAGATAGAGTATCCTGCTAATCCAAATCATGGGAAAAGGTATAAGCTAATCCATAATTCCAGATATCTTCTTTATTCTGTAGCCAGACAAAGCAACAAAAAAAGAGTGAAAGAAAGAAATAAGGAAGGAATGAAGCAAAAAACAAACACAGTGTACTGGAGTGAGAGGGGAAAGGATCGTAATCACAGACTGTCCACACTTTAGCAGCTTTCCACGCTCTTGGACAGACTCCTCTAGCTGATGCTCAGGGAGAACTTATGAGACCAACTAGGCCGTCGCCAGGCACTGAGAGGATTGGAGCGCTAAACCACAACAATCGCTTCTTCTCTCTGGAAGATGTAATCCAAAATTTTTACCATTTATCATTTTGTTTGTTCTTTTGTTTTGAAATGAAGGGTGCTTGCCATCTTCAATTTGTGCCTGCAGAAGACAAAAAAACAGTCCTGCTTGCAGAGAGGCACTAAACACTGTTTGTTGCTAATCCTGCAACTTCAGTTGAATTATGCATGACAGTCACCATGGAAATGACATCACACTGATCATGAATACTAATTTTCTGTAGTCATAAAAGTACTTGTGGTACATTGTATTATTTATCTGCAGTGAACAATTTTAAGCTAGAATTGTAATCACAGTGTATTGTGGAAGCACTTGTAGAATGTCAGAGGACTATTGTAGAGGGACATATGAATGTAGAGGGTCTGATGATTGTAGAGGGTCTGATGATTGTAGAGGGTCTGATGATTATAGAGGGTCTCACAGTTGTAGAGAGACATATGATTGTAGAGGGTCTGATGATTGTAGAGGGTCTCAGTTGTAGAGAGACATATGATTGTAGAGGGTCTGATGATTGTAGAGGGTCTCAGTTGTAGAGGGACATATGATTGTAGAGGGTCTGGTGATTGTAAAGGGTCTCAGTTATAGAGAGACATATGATTGTAGAGGGTCTGATGATCGTAGAGGGTCTCAGTTGTAGAGGGACATACTCGTCCGGCTTTCAATTCTGCTGATTGGATTAGGTGTTGCCCTGGTGTATTGGGAAATGAAAAGAGTGGGTAGAGCTGTCGGAATACAGACTGTGACTGTTAAAAAGCTGGATTTGATCATGGATGGAATCAATGCTCTATGCGTGAAGTTGGATCAGTTGGGAGACCGCTAACTTAAGGGGAGTTTGTGTGCTCAAAAGTAAGGACAAGCTCCTTGCTAAATTCTTTGTTCTTCTTATCTGCATTGGCGCCCAAACAAAATTCTCCCAGAAGGTTGTGGTCTTGGTTACCTGTTCCTACCCCCACACAGAGACTGTCAGAGATGACCGCGAACTTTGACACAAAAACTCTGTGCCAGGCCTCTGCCCCCCCCTCCCTCTCTGAATGGATCATGCCTCTCACTACTTACTGTCTGTGTTATCAATGCTGTATGTGCTATGGAGATTTTTTGCATGCACACAGACTGTTGTCCTGTTTGTGAGAATAATCTGTGGTCATATTTTTTTGTCTCCTCCTAATGTTTATCTCTCTATGTTTCTCCCGTAATCTGTACGGCAGCGCCCAAAGTGTGGCCACTCTAGGTTCTCGGTGCTTTACACTGGGGTCCTGGGGAAACTGAATTTCCCACTCGTGGGATCAATAAAGGTTTATCTCATCTTATCTTATCTTATATGATTGTAGAGGGACATATGATTGTAGAGGGTCTCACAGTTGTAGAGGGACATTGTGACAACATGTGATGTGAAGAGCGCTATACAAATAAATTTGATTTGATTTTATTTGATTTTACATATGATTGTAGAGGGTCTGATGATTGTAGAGGGTCTGATGATTATAGAGGGTCTGATGATTATAGAGGGTCTGATGGCTGTAGAGGGTCTGATGATTGTAGAGGGTCTGATGATTGTAGAGGGTCTGATGGTTGTAGAGGGTCTGATAGTTGTAGAGCAGGGGTGCCCACAAGTTTTCAGCTTGCGAGCTACTTATAAGATGACCAAGTCAGAGAGATCTACAGGGGGGAGGGGGGGGGGGGGGGGGGTGAGTAACTAACAAACGTAATTTGTTGAGCGGATTGCAGATTGGCTACCATGAATGTCAATCAAAATACAACCGTCAGTGCAGATGGGCGATTCATCTACTACTTTTTAATGTCACGCGATCTACTCACATTCCTTCGCGATCGACCGACACTTCCTTGATCGTGATCGATGTAATGAGCACCCCTGTTGTAGAGGGTCTGATGATTATAGAGGGTCTGATGGCTGTAGACACTTGCAGAATGTTTGTCTTGTATTGTGCACAGCTGTTAGTTCCATCAGACTCTTTCATTAATGTTCTATTGCAGCAGCAGGGCCGGAGGTGTCCCGGTGATATCAAATCAAAATCAAATCAAATCAAATTTATTTGTATAGCGCTTTTCACAACACGTCACAAAGCGATTTACGGGATTTACAAGGTTAACAATACTATGGGTCCAAATCCCTAATGACAAGCCAAAGGCGACAGTGGCAAGGAAAAACTCCCTATGATGGTGGGGAATAGGAAGAAACCTTGGGAGGACCAAGACTCAAAAGGGAACCCATCCTCCATTGGGCGTATGCATATGTATGCACTGAATTTGGAATTTAATCAGTGATTACATACATCAGCTAATTTATACTCAAGAACACAAAAAAATCATGTCTAACTAACTTTTGTGTCCTAAATGATCAGAAAGCACTCTGTGGGTAGTCTTCAAACTTCCGAAAAGCTAGCTGACGTGAGCAACACTCGACTAAGGCAGCACAGGACTTCAAATGGCCACACTTCACCATATGCTGATGCTTTCAAATTCTATTGAGAGACACTTGTGTGCTGGACTATAAATTGGCCTTAAGAGCAGTTAGCTACAGGAACAGGAAATTTAAACTCCGCCTCAATCAAAAATACACTTATGTTCACCCTTTGAATTGCTCGTACACTAAATTGATGCAAGCCCACCCACTCAGGACCCACTGGGACTCAGGCAACACCAACTGAATAGTCTTTCTGACTGTCTTTCATGGAAAAGGGAAGTTCATGGTTCAGCTACATTTCTATTTGTTTGCTTAACTTTCAGATACTGAGGAACACGGTCAAATTAATATTCAAAAACATCATTGTATGTTGAGCTGAACAGAGACAAATTACTCCTTCCCCCACCAGTCATGTTCGTGTCTGTGTCATACTTACGTTTTGTCTGCCCTTGTGCATGTGTTGAGTCCCTACACCCTTCATCTTACACCCTTACACTCTTGTTTATTATTCTAAGGTTGCTCGTGGTTGTTTTGTTGTGTATGTTTTCCTTGTGCTCCTCTCCCAGTGTATCCATAGTTCAGAGAAATTCTCCATGTCTGTTCCTGGTCTGTGTGTGTTATCGCCCTTATTGTGTTTTCTGCGTTATATCTGACACAAGGAAGAAAACTCAAGTAGACTTGGTCGGACAACGATATGCCCAGAATGTGTAAGAGTATTGCAGCTTGCTAGGTTCAGCAAACTTAGAAAGTAGCCCTATGCTGGTTATAGTTATACAGAATCTGAGCAGTTTAGTCAAATAGTACTAAACACCATGACCCTAGTATCTGTGTTCAGTCAAATAGTACTAAACACCATGACCCTAGTATCTGTGTTCAGTCAAATAGTACTAAACACCATGACCCTAGTATCTGTGTTCAGTCAAATAGTACTAAACACCATGACCCTAGTATCTGTGTTCAGTCAAATAGTACTAAACACCATGACCCTAGTATCTGTGTTCATCCAAACTCCTCTTTGTTTCTCTGATTTTAAAGCCACGCCCTCTCACCTCTGCCTAGGCGTCCTGATGGGCACTCAGACGTCATCGTTTTTGGCGTGGCCTTTTCTGCCCCTCTGTTGTGCATCCTTCAAGTGGCTTCCATTGATGTTTCATCTTTGATATCCTTTACTAGGCTGTGGGGACCAGGGGGGGCTTAGGGGCCCCTGTGGTGAGTGGAGGGGACGCCCCCACCACGGTGCTGAAGGCCTTATGGGCCCTGGCAGTGCTGATCGGTGCGAGTCTTGAGTGGCCACTTGGGGTGTTCAGTGGCGGCCGCCACTGGCTGGGGAGCTTTTGAAGTGAAAGATCTTAAGGATATGAAACAAAAGCAGGGATGGATTGAACTTCATTTGCCTACAGGGGTGAGAAGGCAGAGGAGTCTGGGAGGTAGCTGGGGGTTGGAGTGGGGGGGTGAGCCTGGTGAGCCTGAAGAAAGGAAGCTTTAATCCAAGCATGTCTTGTAAGGTCAGGCAAAGTTCGCAGGCCGAGCAAAGGGCAACTCAAAGGTTAGGCTGATTTATTTAGTGCCACAGAGGGCAGCAGCTCACCTGCTCACCAGAGCTCACCGGCTAGAGAACAAAAAAAAGAGGTAGAGAGAGAGAGAAAACATCCTACCATTTGATATAGAAGTAAAATTGGCCCATATGTATTACTTTTTTATTATCAAACAGACATAAACCTATTACCCAGAGATTATTTGTTATAAACCAGTACAGTGAAAGTCTGTGACACTACAGGGAGTGAGTGATGGTGCAGAGAGTGAGTGATGGTACAGAGAGTGAGTGATGGTACAGAGTGAGTGATGGTGCAGAGAGTGAGTAATGGTACAGAGAGTGAGTAACTACAGAGTGAGTGACGGTACAGAGTGAGTAACTACAGAGTGAGTGATGGTACAGAGAGTGAGTAACAGGAAGTGAGTGATGGTGCAGAGAGTGAGTGATGGTACAGAGAGTGAGTAACTACAACGTGAGTGATGGTACAGAGAGTGAGTAACTACAGAGTGATGGTGCAGGGAGTGAGTAACTACTGAGTGAGTGATGGTGCAGAGAGTGAGTGATGGTACAGAGAGTGAGTAACTACAGAGTGAGTGAGGGTACAGAGAGTGAGTAACTACAGAGTGAGTGATGGTACAGAGAGTAACTACAGAGTGAGTGATGGTACAGAGAGTGAGTAACTACAGAGTGAGTAACTACAGAGTGAGTGACACAGTTCCAATCTTTAAATCTAGACTTAAGACTCACCTGTTTAGTCAAGCCTTCAGCTAAAATTCCCCTTGTAAGGTGTAGGGGCTTGGGGGTCCCCAGACGTTGAGATTTCTGGTGATCTGAGATGTTGATGCTGTCATCCAGCTGTGTCTTGGCATCACTCTATTTGTGACTATGACTTGACTGGAAAGCAATGTCTTAGTGAGCCCTCATGCCTGTGGTCACCTCTGAACCTCTCCCTTTAGTTATGCTGCTATAGATTAGTCTGCCGGAGCCACATGCTGATCACTGGCACGTGAGCTACGTACATTTAAATCAACGGTGGTTTAAATTCATGTCCACTCAGTCTGTATTATCAATCTTCTTGCATGGCTCTACCCAAGACGATTGGATACAGGCACCTGCAGGCACCTGGGGGATGGTCTGGCTGCCGGTGGATGTGCTGATACCGGGGTTCACCTGGGGAGTAACACTGCAGTCGGAGCCTACAATACCAGCATCACTGCTCCGACACGGAATGAAAGCCTGGCATTCATCAACAGACATTTACAGTGACAATATCAAAACCCAGAACTTTCAATTCTACCTTTTACCTAGTCTGATTGTGTGAATTATGTGTGACTTGTGTATTTGTGTGTTAACGGGCCGCCCAATGGAGGATGGGTTCCCTTTTGAGTCTTGGTTCTCCCGAGGTTTCTTCCTATTCCCCACCATCATAGGGAGTTTTTCCTCGCCACTGTCGCCTTTGGCTTGCTCATTAGGGTTCTGGACCCATAGTATTGTTAACCTTGTAAACCCTGTAAAGCTGCTTTGCGACAACTTGAGTTGTTAAAAGCGCTATACAAATAAACTTTGATTGATTGATTGATTGATGGTACAGAGAGTGAGTAACTACAGAGTGAGTAACTACAAAGTGAGTGATGGTACAGAGAGTGAGTAACTACAGAGTGAGTGATGGTACAGAGAGTGAGTAACTACAGAGTGAGTGATGGTACAGAGAGTGAGTAACTACAGAGTGAGTAACTACAGAGTGAGTGATGGTACAGAGAGTGAGTAACTACAAAGTGAGTGATGGTACAGAGAGTGAGTAACTACAGAGTGAGTAACTACAGAGTGAGTGATGGTACAGAGAGTGAGTAACTACAGAGTGAGTGATGGTACAGAGAGTGAGTAACTACAGATTGAGTAACTACAGCGTGAGTGATGGTACAGAGAGTGAGTAACTACAGAGTGAGTGATGGTACAGAGAGTAACTACAGAGTGAGTAACTACAGAGTGAGTGATGGTACAGAGAGTGAGTAACTACAGAGTGAGTGATGGTACAGGGAGTGACGGATGTGACATTGAATTGTTAGTAAAGAACGCACAAAACCTAAAAGTGGAAACCACATTGGTGTTACTAGTTGTAAAATGTCTTATAAATGGTGGTAGTTTGTTGATTGTAACATTGTATGTAATCTTTTTTCATTTTGTGCCTACATTTTCACCTTATACATAAAAATACCAGTGTCAGTAGTTTTTTATCTCAACGCCCTCATGCATGATGCACACTTCAGAATTTGAACTACAGCTTTAATATTTTAGAGAAAACATGCATAAGGTAACAAAAACCACATCTGGCCATGTGAATGTGGACATCTGAACCCTTAATGCATTCATTAAAAAGCAGTTGGGTCTTCAGTTGTGTCTGCGCTCTGGACAGTGGCGGACTTAGCAATTTGGGGGCTCAAGGCGATTTTTAGCTAAGGGGCCCATCAACATTAATATGCGAGAAATAAGTTCAGGTTCACACTACAAGATTTTAGGCTGGTTTTTCAGTCGCCGACTGTTTTTTGTAGATCGCCGACAGAAACTGTGGTCGGAGGCAAATCAGCGATCACTCGGCGCTCGCTCAGTCGTGTAGTGTGAACTGCTGAAAGACGCTCGCCGAGCCATCGCCGACTCATCGCAGACGCCCGGCAGATATCTAGCATGTTTAATATCTAGCATGTTTAATATCTAGCATGTTTAATATCTAGCCCAGTGGGCGACTGAGTCAACAGCAGCGTCTAGCTACAGCCAATGGGAACAGCGTCTAGCTACAGCCAATGGGAACAGCGTCTAGCTACAGCCAATGGGAACAGCGTCTAGCTACAGCCAATGGGAACGCGGAGAGAGAACCGCTGCACCGCTGAAGATATCTCTGAAAAATGTAAAAAACTTTCAAGAATACTTTCAAAACAGTAACCCAGCAAACACACAAAATCCTCACCTTTCTTACAGCTTTACTACAACACTGTGTTTAAGTTATTGTGACAGCACTGGAGAAATAGTGTGATTGATTATATCTATGTTCACTGCAACGGAGAGATGAAATAATTCTGGCAACTTGGGACTATGGAGTGTTTAAACCGTAAAAAAAATAACGAAAATGTGGAGTACATGTACATTGTTTTTTTCTTCTATGTGGTGTTTTTTTTTTTCTTCTACTGGTTCTCGCAAGAGTTTCATTTTCGTGGTCTCGTGTTTTTGGACGGCAGCCAGATCAGTCGGCGATCCCCAGTCGTTTAATTCGTGTAGTGTGAAAGCCACAACAACTGAAAGACTCGCGATTACAGCACAACCAGTCGTGTAGTGCGAACGGCACAAAAACCTAACGACTGAAAAGTCATGTAGTGTGAACCTGGCTTATTCAGGGGGCCCCTACAGTGGGTTGCAGTGGGAGGGGCCCAAGGCAGTTGCCTAGCCACGCCTCTATGCAAAGACCGCCTCTGGCTCTGGATGGACTATTAACCCTTCAGTCAGGACGACCCACCAACACCCCCATCTGTCTCCAGACATTTCAGCAGCTCCTGGATGACAGAGGACAAAAAATGTATGAAATTATATAATTACTACTATATTAGTACTATATATTTACTATATTATTACTATATTACTGCTATATTAGTACTATGTTTACTATATTATTTCTATATTAGTACTATAGATTTACTATATTTTTACTTTACTACTATATTAGTACTATATATATACTATTTTATAACTATAATACTACTATATTACTACTATATTAGTAGTATATATATATTTATATATTACTACTATATAATTACCATAGTATCACTATTTTACTATTATATTATTACTATTATATTATTAATAGGTTTGCAGTTGTGAGTTTGCAGTTTTTGTTTTTCTGCCTTTCTCTTATTCAGTGATGTGTCTGTGTTGTAAGTGTTGAATGAAGCACAGTGCACACATGCCAGCTTTTGAACTCAGGACAGAGGTAGATGTGTGTGTTCATCATGATGACACCACATACGTGTAACGTCTTACTAATTTAAACAAATGGGGCTGCTGTCATGGTCTGCCCGGTGACTCCTATAAAATCCTGCTAGTTAGGAGCTAAAGAGAGAGATGAAGAGATAAAAGAGATCTAGTGTTTTTTTCCCTGTGTGTGAACTCTCTGTTCAGAAGAGTGCCTGAGGCTTTCACAAATAAAGACTGTGTGTGTGTGTGTGAGAGAGAGAGGGAGGGGGGGGGGAGAGCGAGGGACAGAGAGAGAGAGGGAAGGAGAGAGATATGAACAGGGACAGAGGGAGAGAGAGGAGTGAGAGCGGAAAAGAAAGAGGGAGGGGGAAAGAGAATGTTTAGTGACTGAGTGCCTCCATCATTGCCAGACCACACGTTCTACTGCTGGGCACTCACTCCCATCCCATCCTCTCCGACCTTGGTGGTGCCTCAGTGGAGAACAACAGAGCAAAGGTAACAACCAGCTCCTCTTCTGCTGGGCTGCTTGGTCTCCGCCTCCAGCCCCGGGGCCAGGGTCCTTCTGGCCTTCTGCTGGACTCCTTGGGTCCCCTCACCCAGGGCTTTGATGCATATGTTCTGAAGGTGGAGTCCACAGCGACTCAGGCATGGTGGCAGATGGCAGACCTTCAGGCCTCTATTGGTCAGGCTGGTGTTCATTTCCGAACTTTTATCTGCCTGAGTGTTTTAGATGAAGACTCAGCAGTGCAGAAGACCTTCTTCTGCCACATGAGAGGTGGGGGGCCATCGGGGGTAGTGTGTGTGTGTGTGTGTGGGGGGGGGGGGGGGGTGGGGGGGGGTGAGGGTAGCCAGGGACTTGGCCAGAGAAGCACACTGTAGCAGACACTGAAATGCCCTCAGTGCACCAACTGCCATCTGTAGATAAACTCTATTTAATGTAACTATTTACCAATCTTTCCCCTGTTGATTAAACATTTGAGGCGTTTTGTCTCTGGCCAGTTTTTATTGTCCTTGTCTGAAATGGCAAGTGATTGTATCTCTGAAATTGGCCTGATGATTTTGAATTAGATTCCCTCACGCTGTGAAAGTCACTCGCAAATCGGAGTACTTTTGGGAGACTGGGCCCAAAATAAGTTTTTGACAAAGTGTAATTGAATGCAGGCAAGGTGAAGTACAGAGGAGGAGGAGGAGAGGAGGGGAGGGGCAGGCAGATGAGTGCTGTCCTTGAGATGGATGTCCTGGTCCTCCCTGAGGAACCCCGCTATGTCCCTGCCCGTCCTCTGAGCCATGGCAGTGAGACCACACATGCACCCACACGTACACTTACAGACGATCAGCATCCCCCCTCAAGATGCTCACAGGTACAGGCCAGCTGCTGTCTCTTCCAAATCGAGCATGCAGTCCAACTCCTTGGCAAAGGGTAACGGGAGACCTTCCCTGCCACACCATCTTTTCAGCTGTGTCTTCCTTAAAGTTACACAGCGCCAAACAAAATGGACAGATGGGGAGACCTCACTGTCCTGATGTTTGGATTCTAATTATATTAGCGTCGGGCCTGCGTGGATCTACGATGAATGTTTACTCGACTGCCGATTTATAATCATTTAGCCAACACCTGTGAGCAAAAGGAGCAGGAGCAGGTTGTGCGTGCTGACGCAGGGGGAGCAGCAGGCGAGCATGGAGGACCGATGGCGCCCCCCTACAGGCTGGGTTGATATCACCTAAGAGAAGCTTTTGATTTTGCTCTAAAACTGCCATTTGCGAGTCTTCACATGGAGAGTTATTGACAGGGTTTGTGTCACTGCTGAGAAGCTCATAGGGAGCAAAAGCCTCAACTCTTTGAGCTGCACATTTCCCTTCCTCTCTCTCTCCCTTCCTCTCTCTCCCTTCCTCTCTCTCTCCCTTCCTCTCTCTCCCTTCCTCTCTCTCTCCCTTCCTCTCTCTCCCTTCCTCTCTCTCCCTTTATCTCTGTCTCCCTTCCTCTCCCTTCCTGTCTCTCTCCCTTCCTCTCCCTCTCCTCTCCCTTCCACTCCCCCTCTCTCTCCCTTCCTCTCTCTCCCTTATCTCTGTCTCCCTTCCTCTCCCTCTCTCCCTTCCTGTCTCTCTCCCTTCCTCTCCCTCTCCTCTCCCTTCCACTCCCCCTCTCTCTCCCTTCCTCTCTCTCCCTTCTTCTCTCTCTCTGTCTCTCTCTCACCCTTCCTCTTTCTCTCCCTTCTCTTCTCTGTCTCTCTTTCACTATGTCCCCCCATTTCTTCCCTCACTGTTTCCCTCTGAAAGGTCATGGCTTCGAATAGGTCTGTTTGAAGTCTGTTCATCATTGGCCTGTGGGTGGGGTCATTCCAGATGAGTGGGGTGCACTCCAGTTAACAGCCCCAATGGGCCACACAAAACCCCATGTGGGGTAATTTATTTACCTGTTTAACCTCAACAAGCTCCTTAACTCTAAGGAGGGTGAAGATCCAAAAGGCGTGGTTGGTTGTTCTGCCTTTTCTCCATAAGGTAAAGGACCACAAAGATGTGCCACACCTAACATGTTTAACAACTCACTTGACCAGTAAAGTGTCTCTTTCCCAGCAAATGTCTGACATTGTTTTAGTATTGTTGTAGTTATTGTCATTGTGCAACAGTGTAACACCATTAGAATAAAGTACCCTACAATCCAGGACATTACTTAAATTATTAACAGTAATAATTTGATGAAAATATAAAGATTTATGAATATGTGCAAAAATACAGTAAATATAGCACAGCATATACAGCATGTATATTGCATATTTTGCCAATCAAATTGCACAAAGTGCAATTATTATACAATTGTATCATATATTATTATATATGTATACATAAATATATGTATATTTATTATACAAAGTGTAGTTATTCCATGTTACCATTGTCCATCATTGTACATTGTCTTTGTGCTTTTCAGCATGGAGTATGGTTGTGGACATGGTGACCCAGGTGAGGAGATGCTGACCCAGGTGAGGAGGTGGTGAAGAGGTGGTGACCTGGGTCAGAAGTTGGCAACCCAGGTGAGGTGGTTTGACTTGGATGAAGAGGTTTTGGCTTTGATGATACTGAGGACTGATCCCTAAGCTGCGTTCATCGATAACTGCCTGTAGCATCAAAAATCTACCTGTAGCTTTGGAAAAATTTTATTTGTTACAGTTACAAGTTACTTTGTTTAAAATGTAATTGTAATGTAACTAGTGCTGTCAATTCCAGGTGCCGGGATTAAAAGTCCTCACCAGGATTTTGCTCAGGCTTCCTGGATTGTGTTGATTCCAATAATTTTACCTGGATTGCTAATCTAGCAAGAAAATCTAGCAAGCTTGAACAAAATCCTGGTGAGGACTTTTAATCGCGGCACCTGGAATTGACAGCACTAAATGTAACCTTTTGATTACTTTAAAAAAGTAATGTAACTAATTACTTTTGGATTATGTTTTGATTACTTTAAGGTTTAAATGAGTATTGACCCATGTTCAACATTAAATTTTTGAGAACTGACAGTGTGAACCTTAAAAGAGTACTAAGCTGAGAGGGAATTGCTGACAGGCAATCACAGGAGGTCCACAGTGTTCCTCTTCAATTCACATCTGCATAGCCCTATCTACAGTGGTATAGGATAATCTGTACATTATCTGTATGATTCCATCTGTATTTATCACATTTATTTATACCATGCTATTTTTCTTTACCCTGTGCATTGTACTGTCATAACTACATAACCACTGATGTAATCCCTGCAAAGGTGATTATAGAGGCCTTTGAAGCAGTAGGTCCTAGCATTTTAACTATTTTAAACAGTAGCCTTAGCTCGGCAGTTGTTCCCGCCAATTTTAAACATGCAGTCATTCATCCACAGATTAAAAAGCCCAACTTGGACCCACTAGTCTTGTCTAATTTTCATCCTATCTTCAAACTTCCATTTCTTTCTAAAGTCTTGGAGAAAGTTGTCCTGACACAACTGCAGTCATTCCTGGACAGTAGTGGAATTCTTGAAGTGTTCCAATCTGGTTTTAAAACTTTTCATAGCACTGAGACTGCACTCTTAAGAGTTTTCAATGATATTTTATTGGCTGCTGATGCGGGAAACATGGTCCTTCTTGTGCTATTAGACCTCACAGCGGCTTTCGATACAATCGATCATGATACTCCTATTTCTCGACTAGAGCATTGGGCAGGTGTGAAAGGGAGCGCTCTGGAATCGTTCAAGTCCTACTTGTCAGGCAGGACTTTCTCCATCTTGGGGATCATGCCTGCTCCTCAGCACCTCTATGGTGCGGAGTCCCCCAGGGGTCTATATTGGGACCTGTTATATTTTCCTTGTACCTGCTCCCCTTGGGTCTGATTTTTAGGAAACATGGTGTTCCATTCCATTGCTACACGGATGACACCCAAATATACTTACCCTTAAAACATAATGAGTCCAACTCTGTCAAACAAATATTTGATTGTCTAGATGACGTTAAGGATTGGATGGCATCTAATTTTCTTAATTTTAACAGTAACAAGACTGAAGTCCTGATCCTGGGGCAAAACCAGACTTTTTGTCCCTCCTCAGCTGATTTAGGTTACTTGGGTAAGTACACTAGACCTGCAGTAAAAAACTTAGGTGTGATCATGGACCAACACTTAAAATTAGACAAACAGATCAATTCTGTTGTTAGAGCCAGTTTCTTTCAATTAAGACTTTTAGCCAAGCTCAAACCGTTTTTATCTTTTACTATGTTTGAGAGAGTCATCCACGTTTTTATTTCATCCAGGCTAGACTACTGCAATGCCCTCTACACTGGGGTTGCTCTAAACTCCATCTCCCGATTACAACTGGTACAAAACTCAGCTTCCCGCCTTCTGACAAATACCCGCAAGCGTGATCACATAACCCCTGTTTTAGCCTCTTTACACTGGCTCCCTGTTCACTACAGGATTAATTTCAAGATTTTAATGTTTGTTTTTAAAGCCTTAAGGGGACTGGCCCCTGCTCATATATCTGAGCTGTTACACCCCTATAGGCCAACCAAATCACTTAGATCAAATGATCAACTACTATTAGTTATTCCTAAGGCTAAACTAAAGCACAGGGGTGAGCGTGCTTTTGCGGTCATAGGCCCCAAACTATGGAACAATTTGCCCTTGCATATAAAAACTTCCCCTAGCTTGCCTGCCTTTAAATCACGCTTAAAGACCCATCTCTATACCCTGGCATTTGATACCTTGTGAGCCTCCTATCGTTTTTTGTATTTGTATTTATTTATCTATTCCTCTATTCTTTACTTTTGTATTTTTATTCTTCTTTGTATTTTTCTTCTCTGATATCTTTTACCTGCTATTTGTGGACAACACTTTGGTCAACTCTGGTTGTTTTAAATGTGCTATATAAATAAATTGGAATTGGAACTATATTACACATACATGTAACGATCGAAGGAGGAGGCACGACGATCGACGTTGAAGTGAACATACGTTTATTACACACACACAAGTGAAGTCCAGAGCGTTGGCGCAAGCATACAAAAACACGAACACTCACGCAAGCACGGACTCATGTGTAACAGAGTTAAAATGAAAGTAGGATAACTGTGTGAATCCTGTCAAAATGAATATATGCAAAGTTAATAAGTTATTGTTCCCATTTTAATTGCATATGTAGATAAGAACTACAATACCCTGTGTCCATATGTAACTTAGAGGTTCCGGTTCTATTGTTCTTCGCGCGCTCCCTGCTTCAGTTGAATGGATGTATTGAATGATGATTGAATCTGCTGTAGGTAGGTCAAGCAGAGAGCGCTCCACCACTGTTTATGATTTATTTTTGAAATATATATATATATATATATATATATATATATATATATATATATATATATATATATATATATATATATATATACACACACACAATACATATACTTGATATACAGCCATCAATGAGTTGTAATACTATTCAGGGTCGCAATTATTTTCCTGTTTGATATTCATTCACTACATTTGATGCGTTATTTTACGACGCCATGAGACGTTATTAGCGTAAAAACCCGCGCTATATATGCTAAGCAGCGGTGTGAGTTTTACAGCAAGCTAATTTCTTATGAATGTCGAATCGCACAATCACTGAAATGTCTTGTGAATGTAGGAATGATATGGTTAGTTTTTTTAATGTAATAATCACTATACGATCACAGTTTTCTGTTATTCTGGTTTTATTTTCTTGTCAACTTTATTAGCTTTTTTTGTATGAATGTCTGTATGAGCTTTGATGATCATTATCATACAGCTTAACTCAGTTGAACAGATGTTCTGCTGTAGATGTTCTGCTGGCAATAAAGTCGGAGAAAGAAGCTGACCAGAGCCTGTCGTCTGAGTTTAAACTGCACAAGACACACATCGTTACACATGGACATAATGGCATGCAGACAATGTAGCGACACACCCACAAGGAGGGGTCCGGAGCTGTCACCGTGACAATACATGCATTTCACTAGGTAATTTATCTATTCTGCACATATCTATTAACCATCTTTATTTACACTAGCTGTAAATAACTGCATTTTATCTCTAAATACTGCATTCTATACAATCTGCATGTGTTGCACTTGATTAGATACCAAACTGCATTTCATTACTTTATACAAATTTAATTTAAATGTATTGCTTGTCGAACAGTAGGTCTAAGATAGGTCCAATGATACCAATTGGGTAGGCTAGGTCGTGTCATAGACATCGACAAACGTTTTTCCAACACCAAACAATCATAAATATTCATTTGATACCGTCTGTCATTGTCTATAATAGTCATGTATGATTCCAACGAACACCTGTTTAGGACTTTAAACAGTTCATTTGGTTAGCCTGTAAATCAAGCTAGCATGCTAAAGGACAAACGCATTCAAGTGAATGGTAGTAGCTAGCCCAGCAGCTCCGAAATTTACACAAAGGCTTGGCATAATCACAAATAGTTGCAGATTGTGGCATGTGGTTCACATTTATTGACAACACATATAGCGTAAACACAGTGGATAGCCTGTTTCCCCTGCATGCTTCATCTATCAGTGAGTTGCACTTACCTGATGGTACTTACTTACCTCACTTACCACTAAATGTTTGCTTACGTTTGACATAGATTGCTTGACATAGACATGGACAACTTCTTGATAGCTGGCAAACACTGCTTGCATTGGACAGTTAAATTTGAGCCATTTTCACTGATGTATGTGAAATGCTCCTTTAATTTCCAGTGCTTGAAGGCATCTGTCATTATTGCTGCTTGAGCTGAAACTGAACTGCGCGCTTGCTGCTCCAGCACAGAAACAAGCGGGAAACAGCGATATAGGATGCAAATAAATAAGGTTTTTGTTTATATTTTTTAAATGTAACTAAAATTGTAATTCTTGATATTTCCAGTGTCATGTGGTCCTGCCTCCCCCTGTCAGTCTAGTCTTTTGTTTTGTTCTCTGTGTGTTTGAGTGTCTTTTATTTTGACATTTCCTAGTTGTCTCTGTTTTCACACCCCTGCCGTGTTCTCTGCCCCTCGTTATCACTTTCAGGTGTGTCTTGTTGTGTTCCTTGTTTAGTCAGTGCATTTAAGTCCTGTGTTTGGTCTCTGTGGTTGTGGGTTATTGCATGTTGTCAGTTGTAAGTTACCAGTTGAATGTGCTAGTCTTTAATAGTGGTTTTTGTTCAGTTTGGTCCTGCTTTCTGTGTCTTTTTGTGTTTGCTGTCATATCATCTGTGGTCTTTGTACGTGCTGGAAGCTTTTGTGTTAGTCCTATACATTAAACCTCCTTATATCTGCATCTGCGTCCTACCTGCCAAGCCCTGTTTGTTACAGAATAACCCACCGACATCATGGACGCAGCAGACACTGGAGTTAGGCCGGTACCTGCCCTGCCCCCTCCTAAGGATGTGGAGGAGTATGTGTTGCAACTGGACTGTTTGCAATCCTGTCTCGCCCTGGACACTATGGGTAGGCCTCTTGCGCTGCCCTCCCTGACTCACTGCCCGGACATCTACGATGGTGAGGTGGATTCAGCCGATGGCTTTGTACTTCAGAGCAAGGCCTATGTCCAGTTTTTAATGTGCCCTCAGCCGCCAGACATGGTCCTTGTACTATTTCTGAGGACAAGACTAGTGGGTAAGGCGCTGGACTGGGCAAACATTGTCCTTACCCACAGGTCTGAGGAAGCCTGGACGGTAGAGGGCTTTTTCAAGCTTTTGCAGGCACGTTTCTCTGGTGTTGTCCCCGGGCCTTACAACGTGTCTGTGGTGGACCATCCCAAGACTTTTTTGGGGGGGCGCTGGGAGCCTGTGCATCAGGTCCTCACGTCTCCTCAGTCCGACCCCACTGACGTTGAGGGGAGGATGAGGGGACTGAGGGGTGGCTTAGGGGCAAACCTGTATTCCCCAGACCCGCGGCCACGGCGCCTCCAGACCCGCATCCTGCGGCCACGGCGCCTCCAGACCCGCATCCTGCGGCCACGGCGCCTCCAGACCCGCAGCGGCCTGCACCCGCGCCTCCGGCCCGGGAGATGCCTGCACCCGTGCCGCCTGTTCCCGCGACCCGGATGGGGTCACTGCCGCCTGTTCCCGCGACCCGGATGGGGTCACTGCCGCCTGTTCCCGCGACCCGGATGGGGTCACTGCCTGCCGATGTTCACGAGGCCCGCCTGGGGCCTGCTTCTGTTTCTTGTGCCCTCACAGGGCCCGCAGTTCCACCCACCTGTGGGCCCAATGTTGACATTGCTTTTGCTCCCCCTAGTGTTGGTTCCCCATCTGTGCCTGTGTCCCCGTTTTTGCCCTGTTCTGTGCCTGGTTTTGTTTTGTTCCCTGTCTCTGTGCGTGATGCTGTCATTGTTCGTGTGCCCATGCCCGTTTCTGTCTCCGGTGTTGTTGTTTCCGCCCCTGTCCATGTGTCTGTTGTCTGGAGTATTTTTGCCTCTGTCTCTGCCTCGTTCCCTGTTCCCCGTTCTGATCCTGCTTCCCCGGTGTCTGTTGCGCTTCCTCGCCCTGTCCAGTCTCCCGAGTTCCCGTCTGCCTGTCCCCCTCAGCCTGTCTCTGCCCCTGTGTTTGTGTCCCCTGGCCCTTTGTCCTCTGTGCCTTCTTTTGCCCCTAGGTCCTCTGTTTCTGTTGTGTCCTCCTCCGGTACCTTCGCCATGGGTCCCTGCGTGTTTTTCGTCTCCTGTTCTTGGTTTGGTTCCTCCTGTCTGTGCTTGATGTTGGGTTTTTTTATTTCTTTGGTTTCCGTTGCGCACCTCGGAGCGGCGCGCCTTGGAGGGGGGTTCTGTCATGTGGTCCTGCCTCCCCCCTGTCAGTCTAGTCTTTTGTTTTGTTCTCTGTGTTTGAGTCTTTTATTTTGACATTTCCTAGTTGTCTCTGTTTTTGCTGTCATATCATCTGTGGTCTTTGTACGTGCTGGAAGCTTTTGTGTTAGTCCTATACATTAAACCTCCTTATATCTGCATCTGCGTCCTACCTGCCAAGCCCTGTTTGTTACATCCAGAAGTAACTGTAACTGAATTACACATTTTCTCATTGTAACTAACGAATTACAGTTACACTTTTTTTGTAATTAAAATACTGTATAATTTGTTACTCCCCAACACTACATACAAACTAAGAAATGGTTATGCCATCGCAATCTAAGAGAATAAGTGAGAGAAGAATGGCTCCTTGGTTACATGACCACATGCATAGTCTCACACGAGCCTGGTGAATCCAGGTGGAATGTAAAGGTTTCCTCTCATTTGACAGCAGCAACCCCCCAAAATTTTTTTCTTTGCACTGGATCCAAATTTAGAACCCCCCCCTTCCAGGACTTTGCCCAGAATTGTCCTTTCAATAAATTGTTTCTTAAATTGTTAAAATAATTCCTGTGAAATCGATTTTGCTCATATCCCTGTAATCTTGCCACCATCACCTGTTTTACCTGCCCGCTCGCTATACTCCGGTTATCAAAAGACTTGAATCTTCTGTTCTGAATAATTATCGCTTAATATCTAATCTCCCATTTCTCTCAAAGATCCTCGAACGCATAGTGGCCTTCCAGCTACTTCTGTTCATGTCTTCCAATAATCCCTTTGATATTTTCCAGTCTGGTTTCTGTGCTTGGCACAGCGCTGAGACCACTCTTGTTTATGTGTTAAATGACCTTCTCTCCTCTGATAATGGCCATGCTTCTCTTCTTTTACTCCTTTTATCTCACTGCTGCCTTTGATACAGTCAATCATGCAATACTCGTACCGTTATTTCTTGGTTCACTTCATACCTTTCGGATAGACATCAGTTCATACGCTTGGGTAATTGTAAATCAAATTTAGTGTCTTCATTGGCTTCCGATAAATCTTTGCATCCAGTACAAAATTCTAGTACTTACTTATAAAGCACTCTCTGATTTGGGTCCCATATATCTGGCTAATCTTTTGCACCGCTATGTCCCTACTCACAGGCTTCGGTCATCTGACACTGGTCTCTTAGTTGTTCCCAGATTCAAGTTGAGCATCATGGGTGGTCGATCTTTTAGTGTGGCGGCTCTGACCCTCTGGAACTCTCTTCCCCTCTCCCTCGTCTCTTACCATCTCTCAACTAAAAACCCACCTATCTATTCTCAGAACTTCCTCAACTTAGGTCTGTCCTATGGGATTTCTGTTTTTCTTTCTATTGTTTTTATTTTTGTCTGTTTTGTTCTTGTCTTTGTTCTTTTTTGTATTTCTCCTACTGTAAAGTGTCCTTGGGTAGTTTGAAAGGCGCTATTTAAGTGGAAATTATTATTATTATGCACCAATCTGTTCCTTGTTGGTATGGGAACCGCCACAGATGGCGCGAATGAAAATGAATGTTTAATTGGACTACAGATTACTCGAAGCCCCGGTTGCAAAGTAGTGCATTCAATATGTGAGCGCTGCAAGCTACTGAAAATGCTGCACTACTGGTGTTAACCCCTTCACTCCCACGATGCACAAATACAATGCAGAAAGCACATGCATTGTTTATCCTGATGAGTCAGGCCAAGATTCTCTAAGTCTGCTGTGTACATGCGAGGTATGTGGTGTGCAAAATCAGCGTGTACTGCAACCTGATATACATTGGCCAAAATGCCAAGCTCACCCACCTGGAGTATGTAATAACACACAGGTCAGATATAAATACACCCCTCATAATTGCATTTGTCCCACCTCATGTAACAAACCACCTATTTACACACAAGACGATTATTCCCCCAACTGCAGTGGCAATGAAGTTTGGGCAGTTTGATTGTTCATCATCATGGAAAGAATTCCTATATCGTTTTGAGAGCTGTGCAGAGGCTAACAACTGGACTGAGAATACTAAGGTCAGCCAACTCAAGTTTTGTCTAGTAGGTGCTGCTAGAGCTGTCGTTCATAAAAACCCTGCACCCTGGGGCTACAGACAGATGGTTCAGCAGGTCGAGGCAGCTTACGGGCCAGCATCAGAGCATGCAACTGCAATGGAAATTTATTTGAGACCGCGCATTCGCAAGTCAGGTAAGGCCTTACATGCTATCAGGGATGAGATTTATGAAAAAGTGTCCATTGTATGTTCGATCAGAAACTGAACAAGATAGCATTGCTGTGGAGGTGTTCAATAATGTGCCTGGGACAGGCCTGCCCATTGCCCAGAAAACCAGTTAAACCCCTCTCCAGCTCCAGGAGTAAATAACCCACATACACATCATAATACTCCAGCCATGCTCACTGTGAAAAACGGCCCAGAAATGTGCATCCGTGTGTTAATACATGACAGGGAGGTCTGCGCACTACTAGATAGTGGTGCTCTGAGAAATGTCCTGCCTCTTCACTACTTTAACGAGATCCACCCAGATGTTAAACCCTCACTGCAGCTGTCTACTGTGCAATTCCTACAGGGTGTCGGGCCCATGAACATTGCTGTGCTGGGAGAAGATCATCTGCCCATCCAAATCGGTGGCCACATGGTGAGTGTCAACTTCTTGGTGGGTGATGTAGCAAAGGACACTGAAATAATCTTGGGCCATCCATTCCTAATGTAGTCTAGAGCACGTCTTGATTTCGGAAACCAGAATATCATGTTGTTCGGGGAGCAGATTCCCTACTTCGACCCAAACCACAGGCCTAGGGCCCATATTGTCAGAATAGCATGTACAGTCACATTGGAGTCTGGGTGTGAGTACATTGTGCACGGTAGCACCCACTTCCGCAGGCCTGAGAAGGGGGAGGTGGTGTTGAACCCAACCAAGAGCTTCATGGAGAAACACAGAGTGCTGGTGGCAAGAGTTGTTGTGAATGCTCAGTCTACTAATCATATTCCCATCCAAATGTACAACCCTGGAGCTTCAGCTGTCACTATAAAGAGGGGTGCAGTGGCAGGGTTCCTCCAAACTGCAGATGTAGTCCAAGTCCATTCTACTGTGTCCACAGAGTCCAGGTCAGATTGTTCTTGCATGGCTGCTGTTCCAAACCATCTACAAGATCTATAAGCTGAAGGAGCATCTGTTTTAAATCAAGATGATAAAGCCAAGCTAGCCCAGCTACTTCAGGAATATGGAGATGTCTTATCCACAGGACCTGGAGACTTAGGCCGCACCACACTGGTGCAGCATAACATCCAAACCCTGCCAGGTGCCCCAATAATGCAACCTCCACGTCGTATGGCCTGGAAAAAACAACTTAATGCTGATTAGCAGATAAAACAAAGCCTTGAGTCAGGACTTGCATGTCGGAGTCATAGCAGCTGGGCATCACCAATTGTTATTTTACATAAGACCAATCCTATAGACTTTGTGTTGACTATCGATCCTTGAACGAATGCACTGTCAAAGATGCGTACCTCTTACCCCGTATTCAGGACACGCTAGACACCTTATCCAATGCCTGGTGGTTTAGTATGTTCGACTTGGCTGCCGGGTATGGCAAGCGGAACTCACCGCCAGGGCCCGCCAAGCCGCAGCTTTCTGCAGTACGTATTGCCTATTCGCATGGAATG
The DNA here is from genome assembly GCF_052324685.1 of Brachyhypopomus gauderio. NCBI lineage: Eukaryota > Metazoa > Chordata > Actinopteri > Gymnotiformes > Hypopomidae > Brachyhypopomus > Brachyhypopomus gauderio. The sequence goes on along the minus strand of NW_027506879.1, from coordinate 2,188,634 downwards.
TCACGTCTTTCGGTTTATGCAATGCACCAGCAATGTTCCAAGGCTTGATGGATCGTGTTCTGGCCGGCATGCAGTGGGAGACCTGTCTCGTGTACTTAGATGACATAATAATCCTGGGCAAAGATGCTTCGGAGATGCTAGAATGCCTTGGACAGGTGTTTGAGAAACTCTGCCAAGCAAACCTCAAGCTGAAGCCAGCCAAATGTTGTCTCTTTTGCCAACAAGTAGCATACCTTGGACATATATTGTCTGAACATGGCATTTCCGCTGACCCGCAAAATATTTTAAAAGTGCTGGAATGGCCACCACCTCGCAATGTCTCCGAAGTTTTTCAGTTTGTTTGGCTTGCCGACAATTTGTGACTTTGCTGCTGTGGCGCAAGCCCTTCACGCACTCATAAGAATGTATGCCCATTTTCAGTGGACAGCAGACTGCCAAGAGACATTTGAGGAGTTAGAAAGTAGGCTTACCTCTGCCCCGGTCCTAGGCTATCTCCTTGACATTAGTAGCATTATTCCGGATACGGATGCAAGTGATTTCGGGATTGGTGCCATTCTATCTCAAGTGCAGAATAACGAAGAATGTGTCTTGGCCTACAGGAGCTGCAGACTGTCTAAGACAAAATTATTGCACTACCAGGTGGGAACTCTTGGCCGTTGTAGAATTCACCTCTCACTTTCACCAGTACCTCCTGGGCAGAACCTTCACGGTGCAAACCGACCACAGTAGCTTGCATTGGCTCATGCTTATGAAGGAACATAAGGGCCAGCTGGCCAGATGGCTGGAAAAACTTGGGGAGTATTATTACAAAGTCATCCAGGCATTCAACACTCTAACGCTGATGCAATGTCCAGGCGTCCATGTCAGAGATCACAGTGAGTGTTCCAGTGACCAAGCAGTACAGTGCCACTTAAGCAGCAGTGAAAAAGGGACTGTCTTGTTTCTTCAGCTGAGTTCATGCTGGTGGGGGTAGACAAATCACCCAAGACAACACTATCCCAAGAGGTGGGAAATCACAGCAGAAGGAGGGGACAGGCTGTCAATCTGATGGACAGGGACAAGTGAGATAAGTCCTTTTCCAGGTTGGACTGCAGAGCAGCTGTGCGAGGCACAGAAAACTGATCCTGACATTGTACCAGTGTGGAGGTGGCTAGAGGAAGGGAACCAATGCCCCATCTGGAAGGAAACATCATCTTACAGCCCAGCCACAAAAGCATATTGGAGTCAGTGGGACAGATTGAACTTCAAAGGAAACATCGTATTCAGATGGTTTTACAACTCTGAGAGCCCTGCATATCATCTATAAATCCTACTACCACGAGACTATCGTCACAACGTAATTAGGCAGATGCATGATGGACCTGTTGGGGGCCATTTTTGGAGTGGAGAGAACCCTGACCAGTCTGCAGACCCAGTACTACTGGTATCAGATGAAGATCTCCAGTGGTAACACGGTGGCTTGGTGATTAGCATGTTTGCCTCTCAGCACTGGGGTCTTGGGTTCAAGTCTCTATCTGAGTGGAGTTTCCCTGTTCTCCCTGTGTCTGTGTGGGTTTCCTCCGGGGTCTCCAGTTTCCTCCCACAGTCCAAAGACATGGTGATTAGGTAAATTGGCAGTCCCTGATTCCCTGAGTGTGTGTCTTTGTCCCTTCATGTCCAATTAAAAGCAGTTGTCTGAGTGTGTGTGCATGAATGTGTGTGTGCTTGTGTGCCCAGTGGTGGATGGTGCTCTGCCACTAGGGTCTGTCCTCTCTCCCCTTCCTGCACCCCATTCAGTCCCCCAGGGGGCTGTGGATCCCGGTAGAGAGTACGCTGTGCGCAATTGGCTGCTGCTTCTCACCGGAGTGTGATTGGTTGTACCTGTGTTAAAAAAAGAGACCTTGGATATATAGAAAGGTGCGAGATAAGTTGAAGAAGAAGAAGGAGGATGTCATGCTCTGATGCCGCACTTGCTCTAATTGTGCCGCTAAGGCCCATCCCTCAAAAGCACCCAAAGCACCTATGGGTACTGTTCATGTTGGAGCACCCATGGAGAGAATTGCTATTGATTTGATGGGCCCAATGAATGAGACAGAGAGATATAACCACTATATCTTGGTTGTGCAAGATTTTTTTCACAAAAACTGTGGAAGCATATGCTTTGCCGAATGACCAGGCTGCGACAGTGGTTGATGTGCTCACTGCAGAATGTGTGTGTCATCATGGTGCTCCTCATGTTTTGCATAGCAATCAAGGCTCCAATTTTGCTCGAGCTTGCTCATCAAATTGCAAGAGAGGTGCTGGGAAAATCTGTCGAATGAGCTAAGAGACAGTATGACAAAAATATTTGCAAGACCCACTATCAAGCAGGTGATACTGTATGGAATTTTATCAGGGGCACTAAGTGCGTGAGGAACAAGGTGAGGAAGATGGTACCCTGTTTCGTTATATAAAAGGAGAAAGTTTGATGTTGGTAATTATCTGTGCAAGGTAAGGTTGTTGATGCTTCCTTCAGGGTTGGACCTAAGGAGTGCTTTGATCAGCTGGAACACTAAGCCAAGTAGCCAACTTGCTGCATTATGGATGCCAACTTATAGACTAGGGGTGGGCGATATGGGAAAAACATTTTAGCACAATTTTTTTGCATAAAATCATGATTTAGATTTTTTATCACGATATTCCATCCAAAAAAAGGGGGAGGGACTACAATGCTTTCTTTCTAAGCAGATTTTAATGAGTGACACTGATAAAGTTCACTATTGCACTAAATATACAATATTTCCCAGCATGTTAAACTTAATTATGTGACGGGCGGGGGTGAGCAACAAAAAGGAAGTGATCACGCCAAGTCTCAGGGAAAAAGGATGGTTTAATAGAAAGTGTGCAAACCTAAAACCCGTGCAATATCTCCAAATTAAGGATATAATGACCAGCAGTCAACTGGTACAAAGACAAGACATATATAGATGAACAAACGACCCTCAGGTGAGACGGATCACGGGTCCCGCCCACCTGAGGGACGAACATCATGTGACCAAAAACAGGACCGCTGCCGCTGTAACCGGGGGCGACCGGTAGGGGGCCCCCCACAACGTGACAAATTAAGTTAAATATTCATACATATAGTCGAAATGATTCGAAATAATTCACTTTTTTATCACAATATTTAAGGGTTGTTTGTTTTCAAAACGCCCAATCTTAACTCTCTCATGTTTCATCCTGCAATTACAAGAGTTAATGTAATACAGGAGAACTGTTCAGTCAGACAGCTATTTGTTGTGAAACGAAGTAGTTAGAATTTCAAGCATTTTCAAGTACTTAGCCTAAATTCCAGCACTTTTCAAACCTGAAACACAAAGCAACATTAAAATTCATCAGGTAAATGTTCCTTCTTGTTTTCGAGGGGTGTTTATACTACCACATATCGTTTCGGACAACACTGCAAAGAACGCGGAGTGACGCAGCAAGTTTAAGTACCTGTATAAACGCTTCCGCCGTTCGCGGGAGTTCGCGTGAGGTGTGCGGAGTCGCACGCTACGGTCACTCGTGAAAGTATAAACCACCGAGGCCGCAGCTTGTGCCCGCTGCCCGCATTGTTTCACTTTCGGCATATTCCTTGGGATGCCTACGTCTCAAATGATTGAATAAATTTGTTGTACTGGCATCAGACGTTTTTACATGTTCTTTGCACACCTTACATATCGCTGAAGTTTGGTCTTGGTCAGTGGAAGAAAATCCGAACCAATTCCATATTACAGAGGTACATTTCCTCTTCGTTACCAGCTCCTCGGTTTGGCTTTCAGCCAAAAAAAAATAAAAACTCATAAGGACACACCAGGTTCTCTCCTCTTTTTCATGAAGTGGTGCACGCTTGGAAATGCTAAGGGACTTTAAAACAAAAGAAGATGAGACGGTGAATATGTTGTGTGTGCGCTGGATTGGTGATATATGTTATACACCACATGTGTCAAAGTCAAGGCCCGCGGGCCGGACACATGTGAATTGATTATCTATGGCCCCCTGGATGATATTTAATTACTATTAGAACCAGCCCGCAGGCCACTGCCGCCCGATGGTGTTTTGCACCCACAAACACTACATTCCCCACAATGCAACGGTAGCCCGCGAAATCACTGCAGTTCGCACAAGCGGCGAGGGTCAGCGTGGCAAAAATGATGTAATCGCAGTGGCTCCGCCCGTGCGCAAGCATCTCGCGCGTTGTCGATTCGCGAAGTTGTGCACCTCTCGAAATTTGTCACTTTGCGCGGACCGCGCCTCAGCGCAATGAACAAAGTCAAATTTGCAGGGTTCATACACCTTTACAAGGTGGAATTCAAGCACTTGTATGTCACTTTCAAGGTCCATTTCAATATTTCCCAGCACGTTAAACTAAATTAAGTTAAATATTTATACATATATTCGAAATGATTCGAAAGAATTCGCTTTTTATTCACATTATTTAATGGTTGTTTATTTTCAAAACACCCAATCTTAACGTCTTCACGTCCTCTCATGTTTCGTCCTGGAATTACAAGAGGCTCGTATTTGTTAACGTAATACAAGAGAACTGTTCAGTCAGATAGCTATTTGTTGTGAAATGAAGTAATTACAATTTAAAGCATTTTCAAGTACTTTAGCCTAAATTCCAGCACTTTTCAAACCTTTATTACTTTATTAATTTAATGTACAGGACATGTTTTCTTTGAAGGAAGTTTGTTTTTATCTGTTTGCTTGTTGTAAAATGTTTTCACTTGAAATTACTGACATATCCATAAGAAAATATTGCTTTATTCATTTAAGCATTAAATAATATACACTGTGTTAGGTCTTGGTTCAATAGGCTATGTGCAATCATTTCAATATGTTTTAATAAACATTGAACCAGTCCGGTCCTCGGCTTGTAGCAAATTTGGTTTTTTGGCCCTCTGTGTATTTGACTTTGACATCCCTGTTATACACCATCCAGAGTGGGGGTAGTGTTACAATATTGAGGTTCATGTCCCTTTAAGAGAATTAAGTGAAAGGGCACTATTTTTTGTTGTTAGGTCAGTTGTTTGTCTCGCGTAGCTCTCGTTAACATCTACAGCTCTGTCTCTCTCTCTGTGCTTCAGTGCTAGCCCATTTATCCCTGTGTGTACTTATTGCTGTCAATGAAAGAGAGACGTGTTGGAAACCTGACCTGGACTCCTGCGACTCACTCTGAAATAGAAGATATAAGCAAACACGGGTACCAACCTAGATTAAGCTCTAGCTCGTTTACGGCCAGGAGAAACTTCAACCAGGGAGAATAAAGGGGACACTAGTTTCACCTCCAGGCTTATTTTTCCATAATTTTGGTTCCATTTGAAAGTCTTTAATACAGAAGATAATGTCCAAAAACAAAAGCAGTTTTGACATTGGGAATGTACAGTGCTTATGAGTAAAACACTTTCTATTATATCATCTCTGATTCAATAGGGTCTTGTCTCACAAAATTAAAAATTTTGAGCACATACATGTAAGTATTGAAGAGTTAAACAATACCACACATGTCCCAAAGAATGTCTATAGTGCCACACCCTTGTCCAAATGCGCCCCATCATGATCCAAGATGTTGTTACATCAACATTTTGATTATTTTTTTGCTAAAACAAAACAACATTGGACATCTTACAGAAAGACCAGCAAATTCCAAATGAAGTTGTAATAACACAAAAAATTTACTAATTGACCAAGAGATGTACGAGAGTCCAAGAGCCTAGCTAAGCCAACCTAAGAGCCTAAATGATGCTGAGGAGGTACTACAATACTTAAATGCTCTAATACTGTTCATAATCTAATATTTCACTGATATTTAGTATGTATTCTCTTACCCATAATTGTTTATTTATACTCACAAACACAAACCAATCCTTTGTAGACCTTCGTAGCTGTTCATTCTAATTTCCTGTTCAACATGGTACTTAAACAACTTTCCATAAGCTTCAGTGAAAGTAAGCATTTTCTTTTCATTGATATCCAAAAGTATATGCAATCAAAATATTCACTAACAAAATAATTAACGACTCTGTTTCACCAAACAGAGTCAATTGCGTGTGCTCTGGAGATCTTAGTTTAGCTTCGCTTAGCATGTTACAACCTAGCTGGCTTCTGTTGTGGTACCTCACCAGGTTTGTCCTTCCCTGTCAAGGTGAAACTTTCACCAATCATGACAAGTGAGGTGTTAATGTTTTCAGTTCCTCATGAACTATTAGTTAAAACAGCGGTCAATCACTTCACAGGCATCAGTTTGTCGCTTTTGATTCAAGATAATTGTTGCCCCCCCTCTCCTCCCCCTTCACACCTTGCCAGGCAGAGGTGTGAAAAGCTGTCATTCAAAGTCACCAGCTCTCTCCAGACCAATAGTAATCACAGAATTCAAACGTGGACAGATGTAGCTTTGCAATTGGAGCACAGATTTTGTAAAATTACATTGCATGGTCGCTCATAGGTCGAGAATTGCTTGTCCTTGACAAAGAAATGTGAAAAAAGAAGTGATCAGACCTGTCTGGTCATCCTGTCTGGTCATCATCAGTTTGGAAAAACCCAGATATTTTTATCCACAGTCACATTTCCAATGCAGAACTTGATATAGTTCAGTACTGTTCCTGTGAATGTTTCCAGTTCTTGGTCTTCAAATAGGTCCCAGTTTGTCTGTTCAAAGCAGTCCTGTAGTTTCAGTTGTGTGTTTTCAGGCCTGGTGGTAACCGTCTTTGTGGTGGGCCTGACACTGTGCTGATGGGGGTGTAGGATTCAATCATTGTTGGACTGTTTCTTTGATGGTCGGTTGCTCCAGACACCGTAATCGAATAATCTTGTTGGTAAGATGGTCCCGGAGGGAGACGTTGAGGCATCGCATTTGGAAAGCCTTGAGCTTGTTCATGTCCATCTTGAGTAAAGTCCATGCTTCATATTTATAAAGCAGGATTGGCAGGATGAGTGTACAGAAAAGGCAGATCTTTGCCACCATTGCAATGTTGTCTTTCATCCAGACAGGTTAATGTTGCAACCGCCTGCCCAATTCTGGCCTTTATGTCAGCTGAAGAGGCCACTTTCTTCTCTTGGACGAGAGATCCAAAATATTTGAAGACTACAACTTGCTCTATCTGCTCTGGACCCTGCTACTTTCTTGGAAGACTTTCCACATGATGGCATCGAACACAACATTGAAGAGGAGCGGTTAGGTGACGTCTCCTTGGTGGACGCTGGTTCTGATGGTAACAACTCGCTAGTCGAACCAGAGATGACTTTTGGCGGGATGTGCTCAGCCTCCATAGTTCTCCATAAAGCTGGCCAATGTATGCATTCAAACGCTGACTTGAAGTCAATGAAGAAGAGGACTGTTCGTTGGCCACATTGTGTTCTTTCTTCAATCAGTTCGCAGAGGGAGAAGATTTGATCAATACATCCTCAGCCAGGCCTGAACCCTGCTTGTTCCTCTTGTTTGTTGTCGGTGCTTCTGGAGACGTGACTGGATGACCTTAATGAAGATTTTGCCTAAGATCGACAGTAGGCTGATGCCGCGATAGTTCTTACATTCCTCATAACATTCCCTTACATTCAATCATTGTCGCACGTTGGTTTTCTTACAGCCCTGTCCATGTTTAGAGCTTCAGTGTTATATTAAGGTTTGTCTTTACGTTCTTTATTGAGTATGTCGCTACATCTTGGTTAGGTTTCTTGTTCGAACTCCCTTACGGACCTGACCCAAGCCTTTTCGACCCTGATTATGGAATGGCCTTTAAGTTGTTCATATACTCAACCTGTATTTTATATCTTTTTTGCATGCTTCTACCTAAGAGGATTCCATATATGCGTCTAGGACAGAGGTCACTAACAGGCGGATTGCGGTCCGGATCCGGACCCGAACGCAGTCCTGTCCGGACCCAATCTCATTCCTGATTAACTCTGCCAATTTCTATTTCCATGGTTCGCAACCAACGGACCTCGGTCCGGAAACGGACCCAAATGCCATCCCATCCGGACCCAGAATAAATTGTTAAAAATATTTTTTAATTTTGACGGTAGACTTCATTTTAAACCAGAGCATTTATTTCAGAGCTATTGAAAAAACACTCCGTTCAGGCGGTGAAGAAGAGGAACTAGAGGAAGAGAGCACCGTTCTGGAGGCCAGATCAGGGGAGTGATCACCAGGGGGAGGTGAAGTGCTGTGGTGGGGTCCTCAGAGAGGAGAAAATGAGCGTTGGCAGGGCCATCCTGCGGCGCGCCCCTCGGGGGCTGCTAGAGAGACTGGTTGCCTGCCCGTTGAGATGGCTGCAAGGACGGATTGCCTACGACAGCGCCTGCAGCTCCGGGAGGGTTCCCCCTCCTGACAGCCCTCCTACAGGCGCGGAGCCTGGCTCCGTTTGTGTGTATGTCTGTGCCTGTGTTTGTGTCCGTCCCTGTGTTTCTCCCAAATCCCCTTTTCCCTTTCGTGCCTCTGTCCATTAATGTTCCAGTTTGTGTGTCTAACGTGTTTTCCCCTGTCTACCCAGGGAGGGTGTTCTAGGCTGTTCGTGGCGGACTCTCCACTGAGGGCGGTCATCTCCCAGACACAGGACTGAGCGCTCTGGATCCGCCCATTGGTGTGGGTTTGGGGCACTTAGTCCTGTTGGCACCCCAGGACGGTTAGTGCCCTTGGTAGGGGGGTCTGTCAAGTTACAGCCCCTGACCCCTCCCTTTTGGGTGTGTGTTTACATTGTCTTTGACTAGTCGTCTGCGTCTGTGGATCTCCGTGGGTGCGGTTACGTCTGAATGTGTGATTCGTCTCACCTGTGGCTTGTCTCGTCATCACTCTGGGTTTATGTGGTTTGTCTATTTAATGTGCGTTCGCGCAGTGTCCTGTGCTCGTCTTTGTTAAGAGTCTACACGTTTGTGTGTATGTTGTTTATTGTGCACTGACTGCGCTTTATTTGTAGTAAATAAAAGTGACCGTGAATATTATTACCGAGAATATTATATATAAATATATATAATAAACAGATTTGACGTCACGGTTACAGCTCCGGACCTCTCCTTGTGGGCGTGTCGTTATGTCATCTTTGTGCAGTTATGTACATGTTTGTAGTTACGTGGGTGTGGGTCGTCTGTGAGCGTGTTCGTAGTCTCACCTGTGCCTTGTCTCATTATCACGAGGGTCTGTGTTAATCACCTATTTATTGTGCGTTCGCGCAATGTCTCATGCTCATTTTTGTCTAAAGTTTCGTGCCTGTGTGAGAGTGTCTGTGCTTGCCCTCCACACGGAGCTTAAACTTGTTCTTTGTCTGATTAAATGTTTTATGTTGCATCGTTTGAGGCCCGTCGTGCCTCCTCCTTCAAGCGTCACATTTGATAAGATTGTATGATTGTGATTTTAGCATCTGCAGATTCTTCTGTGTGTTTGACGCAACAGCATGAGGAAATAGAGGTCTTAGTTTGACCATGGCGATAAATGAGGAGGGTAATGAGTATCCAAGCCCAGCTTGGCCAATGAGTACTGTGATGGTCAGACTCTTTCTCTCTGTCTCTCTCTCTTTCTCTGTCTTTCTCTCTCTCTCTTTAGTTTCACACCTCACACATGTGCCTGCACTCATGCTGTACAGTGCTGAAGTGGTTTTACACCCTCTGTTAATAACTGTCCTTAAAAAGCACTTGTTCCTGTAATGGCAATATTAGCCTTGCTTATTAATCAGAGATTTAATCAAATTTACTTACATGCTGAATGTATCTCTTGTACTATAATAATTGATAAATAATAATTGATGTAATAACATACTGTATGTTTCTCTATAATAATATAATTTGCTATAATTAATTATAGCATTGCTTTAATCAAATGTATGCACAATGTCACGGTGAGGCGGCCCCCTACCGGCCGCCTCCGTCCACAGCGGCTGTTGTTTTTGTTGTTTTGTGACGTCATGTGCGTCCCTCAGGTGGGCGGAGCCCGTGATCCGTCTCCCCTGAGGGTAGATTGTTTGCCTATATATGTCTTGTCTTTGTACCAGTTGACCGCTGGTCATTATATCCTTAATTTGGATCTTTTGCACGGGTTTTGGTTTGCACACTTTCTATTAAACTATCCTTTTTCCCTGAGACTTGGCGTGATCGCTTCCTTTTAGTTGCTCACCCCTGCCCGTCACACACAATACCTTTTCATTTATTAAAATGTTAATTTATGTACTGAATGTATGACATTCAAATAATTGATTTCGGTGAATGATACAGGAAATGAACTTGCCTCAGAATTGCAAAAGAAGATCAAAAGATGATGTGTTTGTCACGAAGATTTCATGAACCTAAGATTACACCAATGACACAGGTAGGCTTCATGAACCCAGCCTCACAAATGACACAGGTGTGTCCAGTGTGTTTGTTGTCTTAAATGATCATAAACCACAACAGAAATTCAAAACACAAATTCAAAAGTGGCCTCAGATATTACCAACAGTTCACTCAGTTCACCCTGAGTAGTGCGAACAGAGAGGTCATGAGGAGATTATGGAGAGAGCCATTGTATCACCATCCTGATGAGTTAGTTTGAGTAGAAATCCTCTAATAAAAACATTGACCCATGTAATTGATTTTAATGGCAGCTCTGTGCCATCTTTCCTATGCTGGCTGGACTCAGGCCAAATGCCATCAGCACAGCCCCTTGGGACCGGTGGGTTATGAAGGAGGGATGGGGTGGAGAGTGTGCTGGGGGGGGTGTTGTGGCACACATGAGTGCCTGCCTCTGAAGTGGAGAGTAACAAGAATAGATTAGCGTGCTTGATAAACACAGCGCGCAGCCAGCAGCACAGGGAACAACTGACCTTTTTGTTCTCGGTCAGGGGCAGGGGAAGCACCAGAGAGGGTGGTGGGGACCAAAAAGACCATCATCTCCCACTGTGCACCCCGCAAAACAGGCCGCTGCTGCAAGATCACATTGTTTCTGAAGAGCCTGCACACGTCTTGGTGTGGCGGTGCTGCTACAGTTAATTTGCCACTTTGTTTTTCTCTTTTCAGTCATGCTGCTGTTTTCATAAAATATCATCAGATCTTTCTATCATTCCCTGGTCACTATGGTTTTGATATTACACTCTGTTATAGTCCTGGATAACCACAGTGGAGCACGCTGGGTTGCCTTAGAAGTGGGTGAGTAGTCAAGTGGGGGAGCACCTGGAGGATGATGGGAGGGATCTTTTGTTTACATCACTCTCTCCTCATACTTCCAGGGTCTTGGCAGCTTTTAGCCAAAGGGGAAGTAGTGTGTGTGTGGACAGGAGCGCTTGTTTTAAGTGCTTCACACTGTTTGCATCTTTTGTCAACCCCTGTCGCTTTCCATAGTTCTTGGCAGGGTGGAAAAAGACACACTTAAATACACACTGAGGAAGTGAAGGTTGGGGCCGGACTCAGCCTGACTGTGGGGTAGTTTACATCTACTAAGTACCCAGGGAGCGCAGCAGTATTGACTCGGAGCTCAGGTGCTATTATTTCTCATTGATCGGTTTAAGCTTCTAACATCAAGCGGCAAAGGTGGAACAAACATTTCCAATTGTCAATTTTACATGCTGATAGAACAACAGCATCTGATGACCTCCCATTGGTGCCTGGGTCTGCCCGCACTTTGGAAAGAAAGGCATGAATGGCTCAAAAGACAGTGTGAGAAGGTCAAGATGAAAAGTCTCCCATAATTAATAGCTCATTTTGCTCACCGGTGGACAAATTTGTATGACATGAAGCATGAGAGCTTTGCTAAGTTTGTACGTGCAACTTTGGTGTTTAATTTACCTTGCTTGATGTCTGGCAGATGTACATAAACGCAGATAGATATACAGCCCCTAATGCTCATCTCGCAAATGAACGCATCTGTGTCACATAGAAAATGAACGGCTGGCCTCCTCGGATAACCTCCAGCTCTCTCTCTCTCTCTCTCTCTCTCTCTCTCTCTCTCTCTCTCATTCATACTCTCTCTATCTCTCCATCTCTCTCTCTTTCTCACTCGTTCTCTCCTTGTCAAACACATGAGCTCTGGGGGATTAAGGTTTCAGTGAACACACATTCAGAACAATACCCACGTGGGCCCAGCGAAAAAACTGTGCTTAATTGTATTAATTTACTGCATGGGCTAGTGAGAACACAGCAGGGGAACAGTACATCAGTGCCAGAGCAGACTTACAGAAGGGCTTCCAGCACAGACTGCTAAGGGAGCTCTCTCTCTCTCTCTCTCTCTCTCTCTGTCTCTCTCTCTCTCTCTCTCTCTCTCACACACAAACACACACACTCCATAATCTGCTTGCCTTGGGTTTAACCAGATGTTGCAGTGAGAAGGCATTGTGACACAAGGCTATGACTCCCTATGGCTGGTGGCACTAAGGATCATGGTTAGCGTGCAAACACACACACACACACACACACACACACACACACACACACACACACACACACACACACACACACACACACCTTCCTTTTAAACAACTACACATCTTTTCTTGCTTGACATCCCTTGTATCCTGTCTACCCACAGACCTGGCTAAGGGTTTCTGCATGGTGAGTCCAGAGCAGCTGTCTAATAGCAGGTATGCCTGATGAGGTTTACATACAGCGGTGGCCGGGCTAATGACTGCACTGGAAGATGCCTGTAAGGTTGGCAAAGAAGCATGCAAAAGACTGTAGTTTCTCACAGTGCCTCTGGGGCAGTGGTCCCTGTTTAACTAGGCCATGTCAGACTGGCGTGAGAGAGCTCCTGAACTCTCCTACACAGCCATGGAGCAGACAGAGCTCCTGAACTCTCCTACACAGCCATGGAGCAGACAGAGCTCCTGAACTCTCCTACACAGGCATGGAGCAGACAGAGCTCCTGAACTCTCCTACACAGGCATGGAGCAGACAGAGCCCCTGAACTCTGCTACACAGGCATGGAGCAGACAGAGCTCCTGAACTCTGCTACACAGGCATGGAGCAGACAGAGCTCCTGAACTCTGCTACACAGGCATGGAGCAGACAGAGCTCCTGAACTCTGCTACACAGGCATGGAGCAGACAGAGCTCCTGAACTCTCCTACACAGGCATGGAGCAGACAGAACTCCTGAACTCTGCTACACAGGCATGGAGCAGACAGAGCTCCTGAACTCTCCTACACAGGCATGGAGCAGACAGAGCTCCTGAACTCTCCTACACAGGCATGGAGCAGACAGAGCTCCTGAACTCTCCTACACAGGCATGGAGCAGACAGAGCTCCTGAACTCTGCTACACAGGCATGGAGCAGACAGAGCTCCTGAACTCTCCGACACAGGCATGGAGCAGACAGAGCTCCTGAACTCTCCTACACAGGCATGGAGCAGACAGAGCTCCTGAACTCTCCTACACAGGCATGGAACAGACAGAGCTCCTGAACTCTCCTACACAGGCATGGAGCAGACAGAGCTCCTGAACTCTGCTACACAGGCATGGAGCAGACAGAGCTCCTGAACTCTGCTACACAGGCATGGAGCAGACAGAGCTCCTGAACTCTCCTACACAGGCATGGAGCAGACAGAGCTCCTGAACTCTCCTACACAGGCATGGAGCAGGCAGAGCTCCTGAACTCTCCTACACAGGCATGGAGCAGCAGCACGGCTGAATGCACGTGTGACTGGCATCATGAAGGCTCTGCAGTTCCTGGAGTTTCTAGTGTGATGTTTGTTGTAGCCATCAGTAATATTTATGTACAGTACAATTTAACCAGAAGCTGCTCAGGGCATTTTCAACTGTTGATGTACAGCATGTAACAAACAACATTCATGGCCGAGTAAACAGGTGACATTTGCAATTCGCCATGAAACAGCTGCAAATCTCACGCTGTGTTTGTGCTCTAAAACAGACAATGCTTGAAAACCACAAGTAAATGAACTAAGAGTTGGAGCAGGATGACATTTGAAATGCAGCATTTCCTAAATTATTAGACTACCGTGCCGTCATTATCATAGTGGTGCTGGGCCAATTCATTTTCAAAGTGCACCAGATGTGCTCCCGCAATTATTCCAGCAAGGACCAAGGGTTCAGATGTGCAGCACACTCCCCAGTCTTGTTGGAACTGCAAATGTCTTCCATTTGAATTCCTGGCTGACCTTCTCTGGATTCGCTAACACGTTCCATTTCACATGCAGTGCTGCAACAGTTCGAGGCTCGTTTGGAACATGACTGACAGTGACAGGCATTTCATCATATCACCCTGCTCAGAATACAGGGTTAAGATATCTCCCTGTGGAGGCTGTGAAAATTCATGTATGGCCTTTGTTTAGATTTTTCCATAAATTAAACCTCGCTCCATCGAAAATGTGGTGGTCAACATCCAGTATGTAAGGGAAAACAACAACAGATGTGCACATTCAGCAGATCACAGATCATAAAGTTTAAGGTGTTCCTAACTTTTCAAAATAGAATTTGGAGTGTGGCATTTTTAGGTTCACAGCTCATTTTGACCTTATCTCTGGAACAGAGAAGAGACCGATCCCGTCAATCACAAAGGCGTTGGCACTGATTCCTGTAGTCCTGAAGAATATTAACATAGCTGCACTTAACATCTTTGGACACTCGAGAGAAGAAAAAGCTTCTTCACAAGACATAGACTAAAGAACATACAGCTCACGGCATAGTTCCTGTGGGTTATTTTGAATAACCTTCTGGATGAGGAGACACATGATGCAGCTCATGAACATTTTCTAACATGAATCATAATTGACTGCAAGACGTAGGAGAGTGAGTACCTTGAGTATTTTATATCTTTTTATATATCACATATCTTTCTTCTCCGAGGTTCACCTGGGGAGTAACACTGCAGTTGGAGCCTACAATACCAGTGTCATCGCTCCGACACGGAATGAAAACCTGGCGTTCATCACAAGACATTTACATTGACAATATCAACACCCAGAACTTTCATTCTAATTACCTTATACTTAGCCTGATTGTGTGATTTGTTTGTAACTTGTGTATTCGTCTGTATAATTTGTTTTTGTGTAATTTGTGTGTTAACGGGCCGCCCAATGGAGGATGGGTTCCCTTTTGAGTCTTGGTCCTCCCAAGGTTTCTTGCTATTCCCCACCATCTAGGGAGTTTTTCCTTGCCACTGTCGCCTTTGGCTTGCTCATTAGGAATTTGGACCCATAGTATTGTTAACCTTGTAAATCCTGTAAATCGCTTTGTGACAACATGTGTTGTGAAAAGCGCTATACAAATATATTTGATTTGATTTGATTATTTTTAGAGTTTACAAGCAAAGGACATAAACATTTGCACTTTAAGAAAGATTTGTGAATGTGAAACAGTTGTCTCACAATGGCAACATAAGTGTAGTTCAAATTCTTGAAGAAGACTTCCTGATAAATATATACATATACATCAAATTGCTTAAGGCTTTTGAGTATAGGCTATGAATAGAAAATATTGAAAATAATGTGAGATGTGTTAGTGAAGCGGGGAGATGCTGTGTTTTCAGAGGTGGTGTAAAAGTGAAAGCGTCAGGTTCTCACCCTCTAATGCCGCTCTGCCTGACAATCATATATGTGATGTGTACTATCGCTTTCCGCCAGAAAAGGTCGAGAACTTACCTTGTTCGTTCAATTTTTTTCCTTCTGTGTAAATGCATTTCTTTTCACTTTGCTCTTTGCTTCCAATTAACTGAGTAGGCGTTTTATCCCCTAATTAGTATCTTCATTTCCTGTCTGATGCCTCGTTATCAATGCGGCAAATTTGCCTGCAGTAATAGCTTCTAGTACTTAATGATGCTATTATTCTTAATGATACTGTTTTTAGCTACAAAGGAATAATTACAGCTCACTTCTGCTGGAACCGCGTGCAGAGGAAAACTGTTTGGATTTGTCCTGTCAGTATGGTGTTTTAGATGGACAATGTTGCCTATGATCACCGACTTTATTATTTTTTCAGCTAGAGTAGTACAGTGAGTTAGAGGGTTAGAGATTTGCATTACGTTCTCTTTTACGGCCTGAACATTTCAGGACTCTATAAATACAATGACATACAATGTACTGAACGTTTAATTTCAAGACTCTGTAAGTACAATGGCATAGAATGTACTGGACAATTCATTGACAGAAGCTGACACACAGCTGAAACAAACTACCTGTTTTATTTTTTATAATTTTTTCCTCTTGGAATCCAGTAGATTGGCATCTATGCAGTTTACTCAGCAACAAAGGACGAATATTCTGTCAAGTCAAAACTGCTGAGTATATAAACTGTAATACCAGTTTATACTGTATACAGCACCAGTGAGGGGTGCTGTACTTCAGGCAAGTTTCCATGGCTGTGATCTTTAAAGATGATTCTACATGAGTCTGAAGATTACGCTAGTCGCTAGCAGTGTTGCGAATAACGCCGTTAAAAATAACAGCGTTAGGTAACGGGGTCATTTTGTCAGTAACGGGATAATATAATTAATTACTTTTCCTGTCGTTACAACGCCGTTGACGTTACTGGTCATTAAAAGCGGTGCGTTACTATATATTGATATACTAACAGTAATGTGAGCGGACCGCAGCCCAGACTAGTGAGGAGTAACAGATCTCGATTCTCGTGTCACAATTCTCATGTAACACCTGTTTAACTTAACAAGTCAGTAAGCGATTGGCTAAGGCAGCGTTATAGTAGCCAATCAGAGCCAGTGTTTTTACACGCGTGCCGAAGCACGCCAGTGACACACGACACAAACGGAGAAGAGGCAGAAATGTCGAGTCGGTAGCAACCTGAAGAAAAATTAGCATTTTCAAGGTGGCGATATAAACATTATTTCAGAAAATACTTGAAGTTCCTGAATGTCTACCAGACTGGGTATTTGATTTATTTAATTAAGAATAGAGGTTTTATTGTTAGGTTTACTTCTGTTGTGAACAAACCAGTTGTCTCAGGTTGAGAGAATTTAATTTAATTTGATAGATGTAAATGCACTTTATATAGTGTAACTGTTTACTTTTGCTTTTTTAAGAAAGGTTTGGGATTTTAAAGGATTTTATCCTGCACTGGTCTATTGATGTGCAATAAATATCAAACATTAAACACCTTTCTGATCTACTTATTTCAACTGACTGAAAACTGCTTATTCAAAAAATCCTTATTCATTGGCATATAACTTTTTTTAACTGTAATGCAAATAGTTACTTTCCCTGTTAACGAGTTACTTTTATTGTAGAGTAATTCAGTTACTAACTCAGTTACTTTTTTGTACAAGTAGTGAGTAACTATAACTAATTACTTTTTTAAAGTAACGTTCCCAGCACTGGTCACTAGTCACTACTTGCAACTGCTCATTTGATTTGAACAGACAACAAGGTGGACTCCCGGCCCGAGCCAGCTCTCCTCTCAAACGTTCCAGTGGCCAGAAGTCCACGTTCATGCTGAATGATTGTGTTGTTCGTTTTTCTATTAAACTGAGGAGGTTTAAGAAGCTATTACCTCATGGTTAGGGATAGGCTTAGGGTTAGCCCTAAAACTCCAAAGCCAGGCTTGGTGTAATGCTGCTTTGGAAGCATTTAAGGTGTGACATAGGCTGTTCTGTTTTATGGTGTGACATAGGCTGTTTTATGGTTTAGGGTGTGACATGGCTTATTTTGTTTTATGGTGTGACATGGCCTGTTTATGGTTTAGGGTGTGACATGGCTTATTTTGTTTTATGGTGTGACATGGCCTGTTTTATGGTTTAGGGTGTGACATGGCTTATTTTGTTTTATGGTGTGACATGGCCTGTTGTATGGTTTAGGGTGTGACATGGCTTATTTTGTTTTATGGTGTGACATGGCTTGTTTTATGGTTTAGGGTGTGACATGGCTTATTTTGTTTTATGGTGTGACATGGCCTGTATGCTTTATGGTGTGCCATGGCCTGTTGTGTTGTGACATGGTATGTTATGATTTATGGTGTGACATGACCTGTTATGGTTATGATGTGACATGGCCAGTTTTTTTATTTATGGTGTGACATGACCTGTGTTGTTTTTTGGTTTAGGGTGTTACATGGCCTGTTTGTTTTATGGTGTGACATGGCTTGTTTTGTTTTATGATGTGACATGGTCTGTTTTGTTTTATGATGTTACATGGCCTGTTGTGTTGTGACATGGCCTGTTTATGATTTATGGTGTGACATGACCTGTTATGGTTATGATGTGACATGGCCAGTTTTTGATTTATGGCATGACATGGCCTGTTTTATGATTTAGAGTGTGACATGGCTTGTTTTGTTATATGGTGTGACATGGGCTGTTTATGGTTTATGGTGTGACATGACCTGTTTTGTTTTATGGAGTGACATGACCTGTTTTATGCTTTAGGGTGTGATATGGCCTGTTTATGTTTTATGGTGTGACATGGCCTGAGTTGTTTTATGGTGTGACATGACCTGTTTATGATTTAGAGTGTGACATGGCCTGTTTTGTATTATGGTGTGACATGGCCTGTTTATGGTTTAGAGTGTGACATGGCCTGTTTATGTTTTATGGTGTGACATGGCTTGTTCATGGTTCTGGGGTGCGCTTCTCAAAACGTTCGTAACTCTAAGTACTTTGTAACCTAGTACTTAAGAATATTCAGAAATTTACGAGTGTTTCCCGAAACTTATGTTGTACTCATAGTCGCTCATAACTTAAGAATATCCAGACCCATTCGTAATTCACTAAGTACTTCTTAACTCAAAGCTCACGTGCAGTTTTACCTCCAAAAGGATAGAGGCCGCTAATTTCACTCGCGCTGGTTTTAAGCACGGCATTGCAACATTTTATGTGTATAATTTATGTGTATAATTAGCCTAGTATTTTCTTTTGAAGTAATTACAGTTGTGATCAAATTTATTCAACCCCCAATGCTGCGAAGGGTTTTATGGAATTCAGTGCACATTTGTAATTGTGTTCATAATGAAATCTTACAAGGACTTGTTAAAGAACTAAATGCAACTAAGATAGCATCAATTTTTTTTGTCATAAAGTATTAAATGGCCTTTTTGTGATTTCTTCATTGACACAATTATTCAACCCCTTTACGACTACCACTCCTAAGAACAGAGGTTCATTCCAGTGTTTTCCATCAGGTATTGAAAACATCTGTGGATGTCAACGAGCAGCAATCAAGCATGATAAGCACCAATTAGGCAGATTTAAAAGGACTGTGATACTCAGCTCCTTCTAGACATCTACTGGTGTGTTTCCAAGCATGGTGAAGGCAAGAGAATGGTCCCAGAAGACAAGAGAAGAGGTTATTGCTCTTCACAAGAATGGCAATGGATATAAAAAGATTGCGCACAGTGGAAACGTTACCTGGTCGTGGCAGAAAGAAGATCCTGACCGCGACTGCTGTGCGCTACCTGAAGCGTAATGTGGAGAAAAATCCCCACGTGACTGCTAAGGAACTGAAAAAAGACCTGTCAGATGTGGGCACTGAAGTTTCAGCTCAGACAATAAGGCGCGCACTGCATAACGAAGACCTCCATGCCAGAACGCCCAGACGCACCCCCTTGCTGACTCCAAAGAACAAGAAAAGTCGACTGCAGTATGCCAAAAGTCATGTGGACAAGCCACAAAGGTTTTGGAACAGTGTACTGTGGTCAGATGAAACTAAATTAGAACTGTTTGGGACAATGGACCAGCGCTATGTTTGGAGAAGGAAGAACCAGGCTTATGAACAAAAGAACACCATGCCTACTGTGAAGCATGGCGGGGGGTCAATTATGCTTTGGGGCTAGTGACATTATTTTTTAGTACTTAGTACAACATCCTTTTCCAGTTATGACAGCTTTCAAGCGTGAAGCATAGCTTGACACAAGTGTCTTGCAGTGACCTATGGGTATCTTAGCCCATTCTTCATGGGCAAAAGCCTCCAGTTCAGTCACATTCTTAGGCTTGCGCACTGCAACTGCCTTCTTTAGGTCCCACCAGAGGTTCTCAATTGGATTTAAGTCTGGTGATTGCGATGGCCACTCTAGAATGTTCCAGCCTTTCATGTTCAACCATGCTCCAGTGGACTTGGATGTGTGCTTCGGATCATTGTCCTGTTGGAAGGTCCAACGTCTCCCAAGCCGCAGGTTTGTGACTGACTCCATCACATTTTCCTCCAAGATGTCCTGGTACTGAAGGGAATTCATGGTACCCTGCACACGTTGAAGCTTTCCTGTACCATTAGAAGCAAAACAGCCCCAAAGCATAATTGACCCCCCGCCATGCTTCACAGTAGGCAAGGTGTTCTTTTGTTCATAAGCCTGGTTCTTCCTTCTCCAAACATAGCGCTGGTCCATTGTCCCAAACAGTTCTAATTTAGTTTCATCTGACCACAGTACACTGTTGTCCACATGACTTTTGGCATACTGCAGTCGACTTTTCTTGTTCTTTGGAGTCAGCAAGGGGGTGCGTCTGGGCGTTCTGGCATGGAGGTCTTCGTTATGCAGTGCGCGCCTTATTGTCTGAGCTGAAACTTCAGTGCCCACATCTGACAGGTCTTTTTTCAGTTCCTTAGCAGTCACGCGGGGATTTTTCTCCACATTACGCTTCAGGTAGCGCACAGCAGTCGCGATCAGGATCTTCTTTCTGCCACGACCAGGTAACGTTTCCACTGTGCCCTTTAAATTGAACTTGCGAATGATACTTCCGATAGTGTCTCTTGGAATATTTAACAACTTCGCAATCTTTTTATATCCATTGCCATTCTTGTGAAGAGCAATAACCTCTTCTCTTGTCTTCTGGGACCATTCTCTTGCCTTCACCATGCTTGGAAACACACCAGTAGATGTCTAGAAGGAGCTGAGTATCACAGTCCTTTTAAATCTGCCTAATTGGTGCTTATCATGCTTGATTGCTGCTCGTTGACATCCACAGATGTTTTCAATACCTGATGGAAAACACTGGAATGAACCTCTGTTCTTAGGAGTGGTAGTCGTAAAGGGGTTGAATAATTGTGTCAATGAAGAAATCACAAAAAGGCCATTTAATACTTTATGACAAAAAAAATTGATGCTATCTTAGTTGCATTTAGTTCTTTAACAAGTCCTTGTAAGATTTCATTATGAACACAATTACAAATGTGCACTGAATTCCATAAAACCCTTCGCAGCATTGGGGGTTGAATAAATTTGATCACAACTGTAATTGATTCTTTGCAAATAAATGGCTACAAGTTGGCCTATTAAGCTTGTTTTAACTCAACCAATAAAATTGGTTGATTAATCGGTGGCACATATAAGTAACTTGGATTAAGGCTAAAAGTTGTGCTTGTGTGATGAACATGGCAGCTCTTCAAAGAGTACTGTCTTGGAATAGAAGACATAATTTAAGGGCAGGGCAGTCATGGCCTGGTGGTTAGGGAACTGGTCTTGTGACCGGAGGGTTGTGGGTTCGATTCCCAGACCTGAGGCCATGACTGAGGTGCCCCTGAGCAAGGCCCTTAACCCTCAATTGCTCACTTGTATAAAAATAAGATAAAAATGTAAGTCGCTCTGGATAAGGGCGTCTGCCAAATGCCTTAAATGTAAATTTAAGAAGATGATGTAATCCACAAAGCCATGTAGTTCGCCTGAATGCAGAATTTTGCCCTTAGATCCAAGATGCAGTTACTGGCAGCCCTCTGATTTTATGCCACAGGTGGGTTTCTGCAGACTGTTGGTGATGCCCACGGACTAAGCAAAGCTGCCGTATCTAAACGTGTGCATGCTGCTACTAAAGCATTGTTTCACAGCAATATGTATAAAAAATCTTCCAAGGACTAGAGATGCATTACATGAAACTAAAATTGGGTTTCATGCAATTGTAAACTTACCTGGAGTTGTTTCTCTGCTTGTTTGCCATGGTTTTGAATAACGTGTGAAAGGTTAATTGTGTGCCCTATTTATAGCCTTGATAAAAGCCTACCATTGGTCAGAATTACAAAGGTAATAATTTTAGAGTTCTACTCATTTTTTTCTTATACTTGAAATTTCAACACTTATTAGTTGTCATTTTTTATGATTGTCATTTTGCCAATGATACTTTTGCAACGTAATAATAAAAAAATTTATGTAAATCAGTGGTTTGGTTTTGGACTAGCGGAGCTTTTTCAGTGCAGATGCAGAGGCAACAAAGAACTACTTAGAACTCGTTCGTAAAGTGGGAGACTAAGAAGACTTTTGGGTAACACTCGTAAATTTGGTGTTCTTAAAGTTACGTCATTTGTAAAATTGTTCGTAAGTTTCTAAGATCGTTCATTATCAGGAAACCCACTCCTGTTCATTTGCCTCTGCACATGGTACTGCATATCTATACACGTTTACAACTGATGCACTTCAATTTACTATTTAAAGCCAAGTATTTAAATCCATTGTTTCAATATTTTGTAATATTATATCTGTTATGCATGCTTGAATATGATTTAATTTTATAGTTCTAGTTCAGAGGCATTTCATCCCTGCACAGCTTTAAGAAGAGTCTCAAAACCTTCCTGTTTAGATCTGCTTTTAGTTTAGTTACACACACACACACACACTTCTCCACCCCACACTCCTCCACACACACACACACACACACCTCCACCCCACACTCCTCCACACACACACACACACACACACACACACACACACACACACACACACACACACACACACACTTCTCCACCCCACACTCCTCCACACACACACACACTTCTCCACCCCACACTCCTCCACACACACACACACACACACACTTCTCCACACACACACACACTTCTCCACCCCACACTCCTCCACACACACACACACACTTCTCCACACACACACACTTCTCCACCCCACAATCCTCCACACACACACACACACTTCTCCACCCCACTCCTCCACACACACACACACACACACTTCTCCACCCCACACTCCTCCACACACACACACACACACTTCTCCACCCCACACTCCTCCACACACACACACACTTCTCCACACACAAACACTTCTCCACCCCACACTCCTCCACACACACACACACTTCTCCACCCCACACTCCTCCACACACACACACACACACACACACACACTTCTCCACCCCACACTCCTCCACACACACACACACACACACACACACACTTCTCCACCCCACACTACTCCACTCACACACACACTTCTTCACCCCACACTCCTCCACACACACACACACACACACACTCCTCCACCCCACACTCCTCCACCCACACACACACACACACACACACACACTCCTCCACTCCCACATGCCTCCACCCCACACTCCTCCGCCCACACACACACACACACACACACACCTCTTCTTCCTTTTACATATCTGATTTATTAATGTGTGTTTTTAAACCACAGTCAGTATCAATGGACAGTACATTTTCTCTTTATAAAGTATTTCATTGTTAGGATTTTCTACTGCCTGAAATGACAATAACTGATGACACTAAAGAATAAATATAATTATGTCACAATTTTATAGTAGTTCTAATTTCTAAATGGAAGACAAAAATGATGTATGGCTCATGGCTTAGTAGAAGTCAATCCAACTTTTTTCTGAAATTCTGAGCAGTGCTTGTTCACTGCTTTATCTGATTTTTTACAATCCTCTGCCTGTAACGTTGAGCCTTTATCAAATCTCTGCACATATGGGAGAAGAATCTTTGTGAAACAGCAAACTGGCATTTTCATAATTACCCTAAAACTATCTTAACATGGAGACATGGCAAACCTTGTTCAATCACCTATCAGAAATATGCAGCCTAAGAAGAACATGTAGAATTGTTTGTACCATTAGGCAACATCTCCGCTAATAATTTTAACAATTAGTGTAGCACTAATACCAAAGTGATGGAGCTGAAACATGAAACATCAATATGTAGCAAACAGCTTCCATGTCAAAGCGGAAATACAAATATTAAGCATGTGATTTGGTCTCCTGTTCCTAACCAGGACAATTCTGTTGTCTTATAAAGCCTGGTAAATTATACAAGTCATGTAATACATCTCATCTAATACTCTATAATTTTCTTAAAGGCAATGAACAACATTTCCTACTGAAATGCAATTTTTATAAGCACATTTTATCCTGGTGACATTCAAAATCAAAATCCATGTTTTTAATAATTATTACTGTTTGTAATCACAGGTAAATCTGTGCTGGAATTCTGTGGAAACAGTGCATCCAAATTTCTCAAACCTGAAAAGAATATGAAGAAGTGCTCACCTTCCTCTGTTTGTCTGAAGCTGGTTACCAGAGCCGGAGTGGCTAATCGGGAGATTCGGGAGGATTCCTGATGGGCCGGCTCATGTCAATCTCTAGTTTGGGCCGATTGGGAGCGGGAAATAATTTTGGGCCGGATTTGGGTATGAAACTTCCCGGTACTGAAAAAGCTCCCACTCCGCCCCTGCTGGTTACGGTTCATGTGTTATTTTTCTGCCTTTGTAGAGTTTCATGAATGAATGAATGTTGCCTTTTTAGAGTCTACCCACAAAGAGCTACACAATAACATTAGAGTAGTGGCTTTTGAGTGGTATTTAAAGGCAAGTGACAGCAGACCAGTGTTGCGAATAACGCCGTTAAAAATAACGGCGTTAGTTAACGGCGTCATTTTGTCAGTTACGGGATAATATAATTAGTTACTTTTCCTGTCGTTACAACGCCGTTGACGTTACTGGTCATTAAAAGCGGTGCGTTACTATATATTGATATACTAATAGTAATGTGAGCGGACCCCTGCCCAGGCTCGAGAGGAGTAACAGATCTCGATAGGTCACAGTTCTCGTGTAACACCTGTTTAACTTAACAAGTCAGTAAGCGATTGTCTAAGACAGCGTTATGGTAGCCAATCAGAGCCAGTGTTTTTACACGTGTGCCGAGGCACGCCAGTGACACACGACACAAACGGAGAAGAGGCAGAAATGGCAAGTCAGGAGCAAGCCAAAGAAAAATTTGCATTTTCAAGGTGGCGATATAAACATTATTTTAGTTCCTGAATGTCTACCAGACTGAGTATTTGATTTATTTAAGAATAGAGGTTTTATTGTTAAGTTTACTTCTGTTGTGAACAAAACTGTTGTCTCAGGTTGAGAGAATATAATTTAATTTGATAGATGTAAATGCACTTTATATAGTGTAACTGTTTACTTTTGCTTTTTTTTTTTTTACAAAGATTTGGGATTTTAAAGGATTTTATCCTGCACTGGTCTGTTGATGTGCAATAAATATCAAAAGTTAAACACCTTTCTGATCTACTCATTTCAACTGACTGTGAAAACTGCTTATTCAAAAAATCCTTATTCATTTGCATATAACTTTTTTTTAACTGTAATGCAAATAGTTACTTTCCCTGGTAAAGAGTTACTTTTATTATAGAGTAATTCAGTTACTAACTCAGTTACTTTTTTGAACAAGTAGTGAGTAACTATAACTAATTACTTTTTAAAAGTAACGTTCCCAACACTGCAGCAGACTTATTGGTGACCATTTCCTGAAGATATGTGAAGTTACAGATGCCTTTTAGAAACTGACCATCTTGGATACACTTAGGTTTTTTGCAAACCGACCAAGACTAGACTCAGCAGATCAGTTTACTGCACACCATATAGAGCAGAAACAATGCAGGGATGGACTGGGCCAAGGGCTTCCGTGGAGCTGGCCATGCTTAAGGACTGGGTGGTGTCAGCCAATCAGATGCCGAGTGTAGTGCTGGCCATGCTTATGGACTGGGTGGTGTCAGCCAATCAGACGCCGAGTGTAGTTCATCTTTAAACTTAACACTTGGGTCATATTTTTGTCATAGTTGGGTCAAAGCTATTGTTAAAACTATTATTTGGGTCACAGGTTATGATTTGACAAGAGCTACACCAGTTCAGCCACCAGGTCTAAGAGAAAGATGTAGGAGAAGAAAGTTATTGAAACAGAAATGGAAGAGTTTATCTCTTTTCTTAGTTTATCTCACTAAGAAAGGAAGAAGGAAGAATGGGTGTACAAAAGTGCCCAACATAAGGCTGTCATTTGTTTTGGGGGCAGCTGCTTTCTTGTTCTGTCTGTGTCAGTAACATTGGTCTGGTTGTTCTCAGGTCTTCTTATTAGAGTGTTTTGGTTTCAACACTTAACATTATTGTGCTATCTTGTTCCCTTTCATTTGTACGTTTGAGTGTAGTGAATATTGTGTGCCAGGAGGGGGAGACATTTGCTCTGTCTGTTTACACACTAGTTATAGGCCATTTGGAACATGAGCTTGTCTCTCCTCTCTTCATTTTCAGTTCTGTGTGTATGTAGGGACATGAACTCATGGGCTAATTTTACTTCCATCTTTCACAGTCAAATGAAAATGACTTGATTTCTATCAATAGATATAGACATATATCTATACTAGCCCATCTATACTATCTATACTGCAGACTGGGTTATTTACACTTCCCCCCACACAAGCATTTGGTTGAAATGTGAAGAGTTTTAAACTCGCGAATAACTGCTGGAAAACATTTTCAGTGTGGAACATGAGCATCTCGTTTCGTCTCATCTCATCTTGTCTTGTCTTGTCTCAGCTCTAATGTCTAATCAATGTGGTGTGTGGCATCACTGTGAGTGTGACACTCTTGAGTGAAGAACAGAAGCCTGTATCACCAGCTGGTCTCAGGAATTTAAGGAGTTTATTTTTGTTTATTTATTCAAGTCTTTATGATAAATTTTAAACAAACTGGGCTGGCTTTCCCCAAAAAATCATTGTAAAACAAAAATCGTCTTTAAAGGGTAGAAGAGGTATTACCCTAATCACACTCTTATTTAAGAGATTAATCTTAACACTAGGATGATTTAGGGAAGCAGATAATTAAAATTAGTTCAGGACTCAAACTCCAGCAGTGTGGCCCACTAGGTCATGATTGTGTTACTACATTCAATACCTATAATGTCAAACCAAACAGCTCAGTACTACACAGCATTGTGTGGTGTGGGTGTGGCTTTTGTCCCCAACACTGTGAGTGTGTGTGTTTGTGCGTGTGCACATGTATGATTATCACCTAGCATTTGAAGTGCTGATTTACACATTGAATAGACTGTGATCAAAACAATAAACAAGAAGACAAAGGCCATATCACCACCTGCAGATGAGTTTAGCAAGACAAGGCAGGAGAGAAAACAAGAAATAATGAAGTATAAGAAACCTGGCAAAAGACGGACCAAAACCACAGCCATTGATATAGTCATAATATATTCCTCCAATGTAGACATGCTGTTCAAAATGTGAACATGAAACAGATTAATCAGAATTATTAGATAGCATTATGTTTTATTCTAAAACATTATCCCGGGATTATTAGGTAATATTAGTTGTTATTCTAAAAACAAGAGATTGCCTGATATTTTTTTCCACTCTGGTCTTTCTATTGTGAACACACAGACACAGACACACGTACACGCACACACACACACTTGACCATGTAATGTAGTGACCCCTCCCTGGACCTGCCCTTCCCCAAGGGGGTAGTTAGCTCCACCTGCTTGGGACTCTTATCAGCCCCTCAGCCTCAATCTCTTACACTTCCTCTGTTTTTCAGTGGAAGACAAACAGAGAAAGACAAAGATTCCACAGTTTCATTTCCGCTGACTGATTTGTGAGCTGGTGCGAAAACCAAGCGGTGGAACCTGCTGGTCTTTAATGGAAAAGTGGTTAAACAATATTTTTGGGCTAAACTTCATATTACAGCAGCGTTCACAATGACTTTCTGTTCAGTTCTATTTGCTCTTTTATCATTGCTGTAGCGTCTGTATTGCTCATTTGATTTTTTTGTGTTCCTCTGAGAAAAGGACACATGATGAGCAGCTGGGTTCCTTCAGCATGGGTGCGTGAGGCCGTATTAACAGTGTGTGTCACCATTGTTAGGCTGACTGGCCACTTACGTTCACGTGAAGTCCAGAAAGGCTGGACACAAAATGTTCCTGACAGTGACAGCGTCACAGTGCACCAGGCACATGTGATTCTCTGATTATTATCTTGATTTTTCTTAAATGATTGAGTGTGTGGGCCTACTGTTACTTTCGTGTTAGTTTTGTGAGTGATCTATCCAACATCTGACCTATCCAAAATATACTGGACAAGGACTTGTAGGAAGATTTAAGAGCAGCTCACAGGAATTTGTAAAGTAGCCAGTGTGACACCGTTGGGCTTCGGGACAGAGGCAGCCGGAGACGTGGGTTGAACAGAAGGAAGTTTATTCTCCATGGCAACCAAACCAGTAAAGCTCTTAGCGCACACACTGAAAGTGATGCAGAGTAAAGCTCGCAGTGCACACCAGTAAAGCTCTTAGCGCACACACACAGGTAGGGAACGCAGTGACGTGCTTGATGGATCCAGAGACGCTCTTGTAGCGGCAATGTGCAGCACTGGACCAGACGACCTGCGGGCTTAAAAAAGAGCAATGTAACAAGAAACAGGTGTCTAGTATACTGGTGATTGTGACTGTGGGAGTGGTTGCGTGCTCGGGGGTGTGTGCTGGGATCGGCTGCTGGCCGGGATGCGCGCCCTCCTGTGGCGACCCGGCCCCCTCACCGTGACAGAGCCCTCCCCTAAGGACCCCTCCCATCGACTCCCACGTGGTCTTCCCCGTCGCCACGGAGCTGGCCGGTCTGGATGCTCCCTGTGGAAGTCGGTGATAAGGGAGGGGCCTACCACTTGAGAGGCCGGTATCCAAGAACGCTCCTCTGGTCCGTATCCGACCCAGTCCACCAGACCACCACGAGGTACGCGGGTCCATCCGACAACTGCAGCGGCGAGGGTGGCCGAGATGTCGAGGCCTCCTCCAGTGCACCCTCTCTGTATGGCTTGAGAGCTGACACATGAAACGCACGCGACACACGTCTGTCTTCGGGCAGACTGATGCGATAGGTGACTGTGTTTAAGCGCCACAAGATGACGTACGGGCCAGCATATCTCTCCCCCAGTTTACCTCTCCTGCCCAGGCGTCCTCGACGATGGGCTGGTCCGAGGAGGCGGTGTTCCACGGATAGAGCAGCGACTGGCGACCGAGCACGCACTCGAACGGTGTCATCCCCGTGCTGGAATGAGTGAGGGAGTTCTGTGCGTACTCGGCCCAAGGCAGAAGGGCCGCATGTGTCCGCGTGCTCGCTGCAGTATGCGCGCAGGAACTTTCCCACCTCCTGATTCGCGCGCTCCACCTGTCCGTTAGCCTGCGGATGGTAACCAGGCTAACCGTGATGTTGAGCTTAGA
Organism: Brachyhypopomus gauderio; assembly: GCF_052324685.1. Classification (NCBI taxonomy): domain Eukaryota; kingdom Metazoa; phylum Chordata; class Actinopteri; order Gymnotiformes; family Hypopomidae; genus Brachyhypopomus; species Brachyhypopomus gauderio. The sequence continues at coordinate 2,159,485 of NW_027506879.1, read as the reverse complement.
CAGGAACTTCCGCCACACACGCGAGGTGAACTGCGGTCCCCTGTCCGACACGATATCCTCAGGCAGACCGAACTGCCGGAATATGTGCCGAAACAGGAGATCCGCTGTCTCCCACGCGGTGGGCAGGCCCCGCAGGGGAAGAAAGCGAACCATCACCGGTCAATTACCACCATGATGACCGTGTTCCCCTTGGACGGAGGGAGGTCCGTGACGAAGTCCAGAGCGATGTGCATCCACGGTTGCTTGGGTGTAGGGAGAGGGAGGAGCTTACCCGCAGGAGGAGTGTGTGGCACCTTGCACTGCGCACACACTGCGCAGGACGCCACCTGCTGCAGTACGTCCTGGTGCAGCCCCGGCCACCAGTAGCGAGCCCCCAACAACTGAGCCGTTTTAAACACCCCTGGGTGCCCCGTCCCCACCGATGTATAAGCCCAGCTGATGAGGGTGCTACGATGCGCTACGGGTGTAAGCACCGGCTCCTCGCTCGTCGACTCCGTGCTGCCAGGAAAGGACCTAGATAGCGCATCCGCACGCTGGTTCTACTCTCCTGGCCGGTATGTCACCTGGAACTTGAAACGAGAGAAATATAGAGACCACCTGGCTTGACGGGCGTTCATCCGTTTCGTGGTCCTGATATATTCCAGGTTTTTGTGGTCCGTAAGCACGGTGAATGGATGCTTAGCTCCCTCCAGCCAGTGTCTCCACTCACCGAACGCCTTGCGCATGGCCAACAACTCACGGTCTCCCACCCCGTAGTTACGCTCGGCGGCGGTGAGCTTCCTCGAGTAGAAGGCTATGGGATGGAGAGAGCTATGCTTCTTCGGAGAGAGCTATGTAGCACCGCGCCTACTCCCACGTTCGACGCGTCTACCTCCACTATAAAGGGACGGTTAGGATCCGGTTGGTGCAGAACCGGCGCGTCGACAAACGCTTGCTTCAGCTGGTTGAACGCTCTCGTAGATCTCTCTGTCCAGCGAAGCTTAACTCCTCCCCCTCTCAGCATGTCAGTAAGGGGCTCTGCGATCTGACTATATGCGCGAATGAACCGCCTGTAGAAATTCGCGAAGCCCAGAAATCTCTGCAGCTTGCGCCGTGTGTGAGGCTGCGTCCATTTCACGACCGCCTCCACCTTCCTGTGCTGCATGTGCACGGAGCCTGGCCTAATGGTGTAGCCTAGGAAGTTCATCTCGCTGAGATGGAACTCGCACTTCTCGAGCTTGCAATACAACCGATTGCGCAAGAGCGTGCCCAGAACTGCCCGTACATCACGCACATGTTGGTCGTGGGAGGGAGAATAGATCAGGATGTCATCGATATAAGCGACAACGCATCTATTCAAATACTCCCTTAAGACCTCATTAATTAACGCCTGGAAGAATGACGGAGCAGACGCCAAGCCATAAGGCAAGACCCCCCGTAGAGGTACTAAAGCCATAGTGCCCCGTAGAGGTACTAAACGCCGTCTTCCATTCATCACCCTCGCGTACGCGAATAAGGTTGTAGGCGCTGCGCAGATCTAGTTTAGTGAAGACTTTAGCCCTCCTTAACTGCTCCAGCGCCGACGGCACTAGAGGCAGCGGGTAGGCAAAGTTCACTAAGAGGGAATTGAGCCCTTGGTAATCTACGCATGGCCTCAGCCCACCGTCTTTCTTCTTTACGAAGAAGACGCTGGCTGAGGCGGGAGAGGTGGAGGGAGTAATATAGCCCTGAGCGAGAGCCTCCTTAACATACTGAGCCATGACCCGCTCCTCTTCCTGAGAAAGTGGATAGATCCGACCGCGCGGTGGCGTAGTACCTGCCTTGAGGGTGATGTGACAGTCCCAGGGTCGGTGAGGTGGTAACTGGGTGGCCTTGGCAGCGCTGAACACCTCCGCTAGATCACGGTACGGAGCGGGAATGACTGGAGTGGAGCTGATGTTAGGGCTCTCAATGCTGGTGGAATGCGCAAACACACGGGAGGGAGACCGGGTGCCCTGTAGAGGCGCAACCCACTTCAGCAGCTTACCCGTGGACCAGTCGATAATGGGGTTGTGGAGTTTAAACCAAGGGAGACCTAATGTGATGTAATAGCGTGTGGAAGGGAGTACAAAAAAACTAATCTGTTCCCTTCGGCCCTGAACGTGTATGGTGACTGGTGCAGTGCGGTGAGAAATAAAACCCCCGCCCACAGGTCGCCCGTCCAGTGCATGCACGCGTCTCGGCTCCTCGAGTCTGATCAGGGGCACCCTCAGCTGCTCAGCGACGCTCCTCCGCATCAGGTTCCCCGAGGCTCCCGTATCCACTAATGCAAACACAGATAAGGACATCGCCCCGTAAGACACTGACGCTTCCCACGTTAAGAGATTTCCCATTAGAGCGATACTCACCCTAGCCCGCCCCCTCCTTGGACCAGCGGTACGAGTGAGGGGGGGGGGGCGGCAGCACCCATCTCCATGGGCTCGGCGGGCGTGGTCTCATGGGGCGGTGTGTGCACGGGAGCCTGCGGGGTAGGAGGAAGCGCCGCTCCTCTGCCTCGCTCCTGCAGCAACCTGTCCATGGTTATGGCCAGGTGCACCATCTGATTCAGGTCCTGTCCCTCGGGCCGACAGCTCAGCTCCGCCCTCAGGTCGGGCTTCAACCCCGCCAGGAAGACGTCTGTTTGAGCCGCTTCTCCCCAACCAGTCCTGGCGGCCAGGGTCCGGAACTCCAGAGCGTAGTCTGCGGCGCTTCGGCTTCCCTGCCGTAGCTTTAACAGGCTCTGGCCGCAGACCCTCCCGTGGCTGGGGTGGTTGAAGCCCGACCGCAGCTCGCGAACGAACTGGTCATAACTGCGGGTACAGGGCTTCTCCGCGCTGATCTGGGCTGCTCCCCAGTCCAGTGCCTTGCCCTGCAACCGGTTTACCATGAAGCCGACTTTCTCCTTCTCCTCCAGGTGAGGCATGCTGGTAAAATAGAGCTGGCACTGGACCAGGAAGCCCTCACAGCGCTCCGGGTCCCCGTTATAGGGCTCAGGTGGAGGAATCGGCGTTCTTGGCGTTGGAGGGCGCGCAGATGCCTGTACCGTCAGAGCCTGGATGCAGGTCGTCAGGGTATTCACCACTGAGCGAAGCTCCTGGAGCTCCTGCTGTTGTCTGCCCAGGATGATGCCTTGATGGGCCAACACCTCTATGGCAGAGGCGCCCTCGCCTCCGGCTGCTCGGGGCTGCACATTCTGTGACGCCGGGGGCGTCGGGACAGAGGCAGCCGGAGACGTGGGTTGGACAGAAGGTGGTTTATTATCCATGGCAACCAGTAACACTCGTAGCACGTAATGCACGGTAAAGCTCGTAGCGCATACACTGTAGATGCAAGGTAAAGCTCGTAGCACATACACTGTAGATGCAAGGTAAAGCTCGTAGCGCATACACTGTAGACGTAAGGTAAAGCTCGTAACGCATACACTGGAGATGCAAGGTAAAGCTCGTAGCGCATACACTGTGGATGCAAGGTGACGCTCATACACACACGGTAGGGACGTGCTGTCAACCAGAGACGCTCGTGTAGCGGCAATGTGCAGCACTGGACCAGACGACCTGCGGGCTTAAGAAGTGCAAAGTAAACAAGAAACAGGTGCTCAGTATGATGGTGATTGCGACTGTGGGAGTGGCTGCGTGCGCGGGGGTGTGTGCTGGGATCGGCTGCTGGCCGGGTTGCGCGCCCTCTGGTGGCGACCCGGCCCCCTCACCGTGACACGTTAGAGAACATTAACCGTCAGTGCGCATTGCGCATATCGAACTGTCAGACCCTCCCTCGTCCCTGGTCCCGCCTAGCTTCCCGCTCCCATTCGTTCCTCCCCCTGTCTGTCACGCCCTCGTCGTTTGTCACACACACCTGAGTCTCATTTCACCGTCTTGTTTCCAGTGTATAAAACCCCCCTAGTGTTTTGCTTCCGTGTCGGTCATTGTTTGTTCTGTCTCCCTTTCGCCGTACCTCACGCTCCCCTTTATCCCCTGTGCTGTGCGGTTCTGGATTGTAGAGTTGAGTTGCCCTGTGTTCCTAGTGTGTCTTGCTGTCAGGTCCAGGTTTGTCTTAATTTCATGTTCTACGTCCGTCTTGTTCACAAAGGTTCAGTTTGTTCTCATCTGTTTTTACCCTCTGTTTATCCTCGCTCCCCTCCCTACATGTTTAGTAGTGGTCGTGTCTAGTAGTGGTCGTGTTTCTGTGGTTGGTTAATGTGTCATTGCCTATGTATGTACGTGCTTCGTTGACCCTCGTGTATATTGCTGTTAATGTATACCCCATGTCGTTGTTTGAGTCCTCCTTCTGTTGTTCGCTTCTCCTAATGCCCGGTTGTTCCGCGTCTGTTTAGTTTTGTTACGTGTCTTTCATTAAATATTCTAAACCCGCTATTGCGTCACCCCTTTCCCTGTTAAAACGTTACAATATGTGTGATAACAGCACGGTATTCTCGTTCCCTGTATCACTCCACGGACGCGTTGTCAAGTAACGGCATGTAGCTACATATATTCACGATAACACACTCCCTCTCGTGTTCTATTGCTCAATTAGCTGCCAATCAAAAAGTTAGGCTGCCGTCAATATTGAATAAACCAGGGGTCACCCACGTCATGAGTCGCCTGCGGGCTTGTTTTAAAAATAGCTCACTATAGTGCAATGCACCAAAGCGCTGCATCGTTTATGTTTTTGCTACTATTATAGATTGTCTGTGGTTGCTAGCGGTCTTCCCGCTTAGCAATTGACACTCGCACACGCAACTTTCGTTCGCCAAACCCCCCCCCCCCCCCCCCGCTCAAGATCTGGTAGCCCTCCGCATTAACTGGTATCCAAGAAGTAGCTCCCAGTTCCAAAAAGGTTGGAGACCCCTGCTCTACAGTGTTATTGTTATCACTCTACAGTGTTATTGTTGTTATCACTCTACAGTGTTATTGTTGTTATCACTCTACAGTATTATTGTTATCACTCTACAGTGTTATTGTTATCACTCTACAGTGTTATTGTTGTTATCACTCTACAGCAGGGGTCGGCAACCGTTGGCACGCGGAGGCATAATCACTGGCACGCGACACGCTGGGCCAGCATCAGCAAAGAAAATTAATAATAAAAAATCTCAGAGTGAGAGCACAATCCTCCAATCGAAATCGCTCCTCAACGCTCTGCTCAGCGGGGGCGTATATACTTGGCAATCGATCGCGATATAATACCTAATTTGTGTCCATTTACACCCCCCCCCCCCCCTGCTCAACAATTTAAACTCGCCACCAATACACTGATTTGCTGATAGTGGCACACTCATTGACTAGACATGTTAAAGTTGGCACTCCATGTCTCAAAGGTTGCCGACCCCTGCACTACAGTATTATTGTTATCACTCTACAGCAGGGGTCGGCAACCTTTGAGACATGGAGTGCCAACTTCAACATGTCTAGTCAATGAGTGAGCCAAAAGAAACAAATGAAATTGGAGCGGGGGGGTTGCATGTTGCGTACTGACAGTCACGCTGTCTACATTCTGATTAAGAACAGGGCAGCCCTCACTTTAGCATAAATTCCAGTGGCCGTAGAGCCTGTAAATTTTAATGGTCCAATGAAGGGACATGTCCTCACTTTAAAAAAAAACCCGGGATGCCCACGACAGGACGTGAAGTACAGACATGTCCCGGGAAATACGAATGTTTAGTCACCCTACTTTAAGAGAGCTGGATTATTTGCCATATGTAGCCACGGCACGTTTAACGGCTTCGGCTCTTTTGGCAGGGTCTTTATACGTCTCATGTTTTGTCTCCAAATACTTCTTAATGCTGGAGGTTCGGCACGCAACGTTGTCATAGCACAGTGTACACACAGCACGATCTTTGGCATACACCAAACCATAGTCTTCTGTCCAGGGTTGAAATGCCCTCACTTTGTTTTTTTAACAGGAGGCTCTGTCATCTCTTGTAACGCTATCAGGTAGGCTAACTGATTTTGATTAGGCTAAATTTAAACATGGGTCTGTGGCGGGAGCTGAGTGCAGAGTGTTCAGGAGCGATTTTGATTGGAGGATCGTGCTCTCTGTCTGAGACTTTTTATTATATTATTTGTTGCTGATGCTGGTCCAGTGTGGTGCGTGCCAGTGATTATGCCTCGGTGTGTGCCATAGGTTGCCGACCCCTGCTCTACAGTATTATTGTTATTGTCACTCTACAAGTATTTATATTTGGTTTTACAAAGGAGGAACATGGGTGGTGAGGTTCACCTCTATTGTTCACTGGTTCACAGCTGAAGATGTTTGGGACTGACACATGCACATGCACATGCATACACACACACACACACACACACACACACACAAGCACTGCCTCAGGTTTAATCTGAAATACAAAAACAGAACTGATCAAGTTCTAATGGTTCTGTAGATCACTTTATGGATGTGTCAGTAATTTCATAGCCAGGAATCCCACATACATGTATGATAACACATGCATGTGTTACCCCTGAAAGTTGAAGGCACTACAGAATAAGAGACAACAGAGACGTTAGTAATGGAGCAGGAGTTAGTACATGTTAGTACATGTAAATGTTAGTACATGTAAATGTACACCTCCTCCCTAGGTTCAGGGGCGCCCTAAATCTGTCTGGAGAATCTTCACTCTGTCGCAATGCACAGTGAGGGAGAGAGGGAAGAAGAACAATCAGGTCACACCGAGGACCATCTGCGGGTCCTGGGAGCTGGGAGCTGTGGTGCTGTGGAGCTGTGGTGCTGTGAGCTGTGGTGCTGGGAGATGTAGAGCTGTGGTGCTGGGAGATGTAGAGCTGTGGTGCTGGGAGCTGTGATGCTGTGGTGGTGGGAGCTGTGGTGCTGTGGAGCTGTGGTGCTGGGAGCTGTGGAGCTGTGGTGCTGTGGTGGTGGGAGCTGTGGTGCTGTGGAGCTGTGGTGGTGTGGTGGTGGGAGCTGTGGTGCTGTGGAGCTGTGGTGGTGTGGAGCTGTGGGGCTGTGGTGGTGGGAGCTGTGGTGCTGTGGAGCTGTGGTGCTGTGGAGCTGTGGTGCTGTGGTGGTGGGAGCTGTGGTGCTGTGGTGGTGTGGAGCTGTGGTGCTGGGAGCTGTGGTGCTGTGGAGCTGTGGTGCTGTGGTGCTGGGAACTGTGGTGCTGTGGAGCTGTGGTGCTGTGGTGCTGTGGAGCTGTGGTGCTGTGGTGCTGTGGAGCTGGGAGCTGTGGTGCTGTGGGGCTGTGGTGCTGTGGTGCTGTGGTGCTGTGGTGCTGGGAGATGTAGAGCTGTGGTGCTGGGAGCTGTGGTGCTGACCAGTCACTCTTACTGTCTGTCCCACCTCCCTAAACTGTGGTGAGAGATGCAGTGTAGACGTGTCCTCTCACCTTGGGTGACCATGCAAAACCTCACTGACCTCGGAGCTCATTTTGACTAATGAAAAAAACTACTGAAGAGAGAGAGAAAGAATGGGGGAGAGCAAAAGAGAAAGAATGGGGGAGAGAAAGAGAGAAAGAGTGGGGGAGAAAGAGAAAGATGGAGAGAGGGGCAGGGGTGTGTCAGGCTCTTTCCAAAGCTTTCAGGCTCCTGATCTTTTTTTATCTTTGCATGCTTGAATACTCTTTTGCGTTTCATGGATTGTCATCTATCAAGAAATGTCTTTCTTTTCATAAAATGGACTTAGTGCATGTTAATAAGGACTGAGAATGAGCTTTACACTGCAGGATGTAGTGACATCCTTTACACTTTACAGGATGTCAACCTCATAACATTCTCATATGACACATGAGCAGATACTGGAGCCACAGTCACCAGTAACATCGTTCATTACTCCAGACTAACACTGGGCTGGGAAGAGGTGTTTTTATGGTAGGAGATACTACTATACTATAGATTTAGTATATTTTATATTTTTTATATATTTTGTAAATTGATAGATTTTCAGAACACTATAACATCTTGTTTTAAACTTCCAAGGGCATGTCAACATGGGAAAATCATGATTATAAGCAGCAGTTTTATTAAGACGTAATAATACTAAATCACGTCCTTTCATTTTCATATTGCTATATTTTTTCACAACAGGTGATGTGGTTTTATGAAATGCAGAATTTATGTGATATGTAGTTTACAATCACACAAATAACAAACAAGAATTCCAAACAATCAAATCTATATAGATGGACTATCTGCAGGGTTGCCAACTTTTCAAGATCACTTGGAGTGAGATTTGATCTTTGGGGGGGGAGTGTAAATTTTTGATGGGGGGGGGGTGTAAATTGTTGACCGGGGGGGGGTGACGACGAGTGTAAATTGTTGACGGGGGGGTGTAAAATGGAAACAAATTAAGTATTATATCGCGATCGATTGATCGCCAGTGGTTGGCGAACTGTTAACTCACTGAATCATAGATGTAGATCAGAGACAAATAAACTAGATTTTTTTCAGCATGAGAAATCAGAAGTATGGCTTGTGAGCGTGTGAAGACGGTCAAATGCGTGTGTCTCACGCTCAATGCGTGAGAGTTGGCAACCCTGCATCTGTAGTTCATGATATAGCGGATGTTCTGATGAGGGTGAGGCTCAGTTCTGTTGAGGGCTGGAGGTTCTGTTCTGATGAGGATGGGGGCATATGAATGTACAATGCCTGACTACAGCTAACCCTAACTACAGCTAACCCTAACCCAACTACAGCTAACCCTAACTCTGATCTATAACCTTACAACCCCCTCCCCAACCCTAACCATAACCCTCCCCACCCCAAACCTAACTTTAACCCCTTCCCTAATTCTAACTGTAACCTTCGCCCTCCCTAAATCCCAACCATAATCCTTCCCCTAACCCTAACCATCTCCAAATCTCACCCCAACCCCTCCCCTAAGTATAACCTTCCCCCCTCCCCCTAACTATTACCCAACCCTCCCTAACCCTAACCACAACCTCCCCCTTCCCTAACCCTAACCATAACCCCTCCCCTAACCCTAACCCACAACCAGTAGGTTCCTTTTCTTTATTTCTTTCTGTCTAAATTGTTGTTGTCATGGTGACCGGTGTCGGCCAGAGGAGGATGGGTTCCCCCCCTGAGTCTTGGTTCCTCTCAAGGTTTCTTCCTCATGCAAAAAAACTAGGGAGTTTTTCCTTGCCACTGTGGCCCTTGGCTTGCTCACTGGGGGCTAGGACTCGGCACTTGTAAAGCTGCTTTGTGACAACAACTGTTGTAAAAAGCGCTATATAAATAAAATTTGATTGATTGATAACCTTCCCCCTCTCTAACCCTAACCATGATTCCCTTCTCACACCTTTCATAACCCTAACCCCAACCTGGACTCTTTCCCCCACGCTAGCCTTCACCGTCCTTCCTCCCTCCTCTCCCAATCTCCATCATATCCCCAACAGGATCCCTATCATCCTTCCCAAGCTTACGCCAACAAACTAGTAAGCCTAAGGTACATTATACAACATTTACTGTAAACCTAAACACATAAAGGCAAACCCTAACTACAGCTAACCCTAACTACAGCTAACCCTAACCCTGACTATCACTTATCATTTTTAGGAGGTTGATGGTAGAAGACATGGGGAAGGCTGGGCTTGGATTCACTGTCCAAACACTTTTCATTTATGGCAAACCAAGCAGAATCAAGGTGTGATTACAATGATTACACTTCCCAAAGCTCCCTCTTCTCTGCTCTTCTTCTCCAGCCCGACCAAACTGGAAGGCAGCACCAGGTGTCCCTGACTGCCCCTGGCATTCCTGCTCCAGCACCCAAAGCCCAGTGGAGGGTAGAATTAAGAAGCAGATGAGCGCACACCCTTCCTGCCTGGTGGAGAAGAACTCATCTGATTTGTTCCTCTTCTTCCTTTACAAGAGGAAGGAGTGCCAAGCGTGTCTAACGTGCTGCTGCGTTTGTGACAGTCCTGAGCACAAGTGTTCAGCTGGCATTCACACAGACAGGTGGTCTGGCACGGATCTCACTCCAAAGGAGCTGGCACACCCCAGAGAAAAAAAAGTCCTTTCTCTTTTCTTTCTTTCTTTGCTAGTTCTGTTGTCAAATGGAGCTCCAGTTTTACCGTAACTTGTATTGAGCTTACCAAGTTTTACATATATTGGGTGTGCAGTGTGTGTGGACTAAAGTTTCACTAAATTCCAAATATATTTTATTTTTTTATACTTTTTGATTAATATTATTATTCCATTATGATGAGACTGGTTATTGGTGAGTACTTGAGTGAGTATTAAGTCATTTTTAATCCAAGAAAATACTCAATACATACTGTAGGTTTTTGATTTTTTTAGTATAGTTGATCTTTGCCCTTCAGGTTTCATCTCTCTTAAATTCAATTTCAGTCAATCATCAGTTTTTTCCTAAATACTGCCATTGTCCTCAAATGAAAACGGCTTGCCTGAGGCGAGGGAAACAATGTCACCCTTTAGACGGGAAGGGGATGAGTGTTTATAAACACATACAAAGGGTTCACATCTTGGCTTCCTGCTCTGCTTTGGCACTTTCCAGTGGTGCCAGCATGGCCAGTGCCAGCTCATTGTGTCCACTTTGCCTTCTCCATCTGCTAGGGCAAGGGGTCTCAGAGGGCCAGTGGCCACTCTTCTCACCCAGGCCTCAGACTAAGCCTGCAGCTAACACACAGTGCAGAGGGCCATCACTCAGACCCCATATGTTCTCATCTTAGGACCAGGAATGTATGATTTACATAGAAAAATGGAAGGAATGGGTGTTATTTGGTGTGCTATAATCCAGAGTTATGTGTTCTCCCTAAGAAGACAGAAGCCTGAAGCTGTCTTAAGACAAGGTTACACCATCCTGGAGCTGTCCTAAGATGAGGTTAAACCATCCTTGAGCTGTCTTAACCCCTAGATCAGGAGTAGCCAACCTGCGGCTCTTTGCCTGGTTTCATGCGGCTCCTCAGCCAATCCGCACTCTCACCTGCACTAACGATCTGTGCCGTGGCCTGGTTACCTTCGTGGTACGCGGTTTGTTTACAAGCCTAGCGAGCCGCTAATACTTTTAAAACCGGCGTAGTGGAAAACACGCATTTGACTGTCTTCAAACGCTCACACGAATTACTAATTCGCCAACTACTGGCGATCGATCGATCGCGATATAATACTTATTTTTTGTCCATTCCCCCCATTTTGTACACTCCCCCCGTCAACAATATATATATATATATATATATATATATATATATATATATATATATATATATATATATATATATATATTAGGGGTGGGCATAGATTAATTTTTTTAACCCTAGATTAATCTCACTGAAATCTTGAAATTAATCTAGATTAATCTATATTAAAATGGCTCATATGCGTGCTACTCAAGTAATGACTAAAAGTCAGTTTTTGAGATAGGGTTTCTTAATACAGAGGGTGCATTAGACCAGGGGCTCATCTCCTGTTTCCAAAATGCATCAATGACTGCTTGAGAAAGCTGTTCTACTTTGATACTTGAAGAAAAAAAACATGCTCAGTAAAATGTAGGGTACTCGTGTGCAACGGTTTATTCAGCTAAACATGATATTTGAAATGTAAGCCAACATTTAGTACATTTAACCTCACGGACGTAATTTGGGGGGGACTATTTCAAAAGCCGGTTTTGGTCCTCTGCAGTTTTAACGGTTAAAAAGAAATATTTAAATAGCGACGAATCTAGCGCTAGGACCATGCAGAAAACGACCGCTCCGAGCTCCGCTCCGGTAACACTTTACGTTCCTAAAAATTAATTTTCCATGAAGCAAACCTGGCGACTTCGTGGCTGCATCCATGCAAAAACACGTACGATTTGTAAGTCACAGGTTTGAAAACTCGTTCTCGCCCCTACTGTGCAATTTGGTTAGGAATACAGCACACAGGTACATTTCCCACATGTGCTGATGCTAGCTCCTACCTCAGGCTCAACATCGGCACTAAAAGGACTGTGACTACTTGGCCGGGGAACAAGAACCTTAACTATAACTGTAGAACCACCTTTTGTCCACAAATACGGACTTGTGTTAACGGGCCGCCCAATGGAGGAAAGGTTCCCTTTTGAGTCTTGGTCCTCCCAAGGTTTCTTCCTAATCCCCACCATCATAGGGAGTTTTTCCTTGCCACTGTCGCCTTGGCTTGATCAGTAGGGATCTGGACCCATATGATTGTAAAGCTGCCTTCTGACAACATGTGTTGTAAAAAGCCCTATATAAATAAATTTGACTTTGACATATTGCTGACTTTTCAATCTTTATCACTTGGGCATATCTGGTACCTCTTTCTCTTTGGTTGGTCCTGTCTGCTTCTTTCCTGTGGCTGAGTTGTGTGTTTTGTCACCCCACACCTTTCCCTTGCAATAATTGGGGTTCTCAGTTGGGGGCAGCCTTCCAGTCGATTCCTCATGTGGGGTGTGACTAAATCCTTTGACAGCTCTTTGAGGAAGAGTCGTCGTGCAATGGCACAGGCTGTTCGTCCACAGTGAAACAATCACTTGGGATGACTGTCTGTCTACAGTTGACCAGGAACAGGTCCCATACATAGCGGAAGGCTGCCATATTTCTAGTCTGTTTCCAGTCGGAAGGCTCTGGTCCTCTTATCATTGAAGCGCAAGTTACTGCACATATCTTCAAATCTTCCAACAGCCATCGTGGCCTTGTACATAGGATTATGTAGGGGACACCCAAACAGCTCATGGACTGAAACATCCCAATTCTTCTCACTTCCGGCAAGCAGGTTCAATCCAATGAAGGCCACTAATTCATCTTTGGTGACATTTTTCCATTCTTTTCCTCTAGCTGTTGTTACTCTCAGTCCTTCCAAGTGTGTGCACCTCATCACCTCTTGTATCATCAGTGATCAAGAGCTCCCATGCCTCTTTTGGTGAGACAGTAGTGCTAAACCCTTGTGCAGGCCCTGACTGACTTCTGAGGATATTGTTGCTCTGTGTTCTGCCCTGGGTGGGACGTAACTCGCTCTAGAAAGAGCCCTTCTGACTCATTCTGCTGGACATTTGGACAATGTCTTCTTCAGAGGACACAGAAGAGGAATCTTCTGAGTAGGGTTGTCACCTAGGTCTGACAAAAAACAAGGACACTGTCATACGCGAACGAAAATTGTTGACGGGGGGGGCGAACGAAAATTGTTGACCGGGGGGGTCGAACGTAAAATGTTACCGGGGGCGGGTGTAAAATGGAAACAGCGAGAAAAAAACACGGATTTTAAGTGTGTAAAAACAGTCGAAATAGTCGTTTGAACTAACCTAGTAAAAACCGGGACATTAAATGAGTGTTTTTTTTTTTGCTGGGACCGAATATTAAAAATAAGGAAAACCGGGACAAACCGGGACAGCGACGTGAAAACAGGGGCAGGTGGCAACCCTACTTTTGAGTCAGATTGATCCTGTTCAGTTGGATTTCCAGGTGGATGACTGCTACTACCACAAGACAAGGACAATAGTCTGGGTCCTCATCATCAGACATTTCAGACTCAGAGTCCAAACCCGTTACTTCCTCTCCATCATCCATCAGCATCTGCAGGACTGTTACGGTTGTGTATCTAGCAGCCATGACACCTTGGATGAGGAAACATAAGAGTAATGTTTTCTAAAGGACAATATGTAGCTATATAAATAATACACGCACACGCACGCAGACACATACACACACAGGCACTACATATGGTAATGTTAGTTAGCTTAGGTAGTTAGGTAATGTTAGCTAGCTTAGCTTGCTAGAGTTAATTATAAAGTAGGCTAATTTGTTGATAAATAATAACAGTCATGAAAGACACAGAATATAATTATTATTAGTATTCATGTCATATTATTATGAAGATTATATTTACATGTATCAGCTCTTGCTGTGTAAAATGGTGAACGTAATTTGTTGACCGGGGGGGTGGCGAACATGATTTGTTGACGGGGGGCGAACGTTTTAAACATCCGGGCTTATGAAAAGTGAACAGGCATTAAAACGACAGGCTTAAGCCTGGTTTAAGCCTGGTATATACTTGATGCGTTGCGAGCGAAAATGACGTAATCGCTGTGGCTTCGCCCGTGTGTGAGGGCCTCGCGCGCTGTCAATTCGCGAGGTCGTGCACCTCTCGAATTTTGTAACTTCGCGAGCGCCGCGCCTCAGCACAATGAACAAAGTCATGTTTGCAGGGTTCATACACCTTTATAAGGTGGAATTAAAGCACGTGTACGTCATTTTCAAGGTCCATTTAAATATTTCCCAGCACGTTAATCTTAAATAACTTAAATATTTATACATATACTCAAAATGATTCGGAATAATTTGCTTTTTTATCACATTATTTAATGGTTGTTTATTTCAAAACGCCGAATCTTAATGTTGTCACGTTCTCTCATGTTTTGTCCTGGAATTACAAGAGGCTCGTATTTGTTAACGTAATACAGGAGAACTGTTCAGTCAGACAGCTATTTGTTGTGAAACGAAGTAGAAGCATTTTCAAGTACTTTAGCCTAAATTTCAGCACTTTCAAACCTGAAACACAAAGCAACATTAAAGTTCATCAGGTAAATGTTCCTTCCCCTGTTTTGAGGGGTGTTTCTTTATACTACCACATATCGTTTTGGAGAACACTGCACGCGGAAAGTATAAACGCTTCCACCGTTCGCGCGAGGTGGGCGGAGTCACGCGCTACGGTCACTCGCGAAAGTATAAACCAGGCTTTAGAAAGGTTCATTTCTTCTAATTGTTTGCTCCCCATCTGCAATACCCATGCGCCCCACACTTTGAGAAACGCTGAGTTAAACCATCCTGGAGCTGTCTTAAGATGAGGTTAAATCATCCTGGAGCTGTCTTCTCAAAGTGTGGGGCGCGCCCCACTTGTGGGGCTCATGGGTATTGAAGGTGGAAATGAACCATTTTAAGCCTGTCATTTTAATGCCTGTTCATTTTGCATAAGTCCCGGATGTTTAAAATGTCTGCGGAAGAGTGTGAACCAGGGCTAAATTCGGCCATTTAATAAATTTGTGCGTCACTTTAAAGGTCCATTTCAATATTTCCCAGAACGTTAAACTTAATTAAGTTAAATATTTATACATATACTCGAAATAATTCGCTTTTTATCACATTATTTAATGGTTGTTTATTTTCAAAACACCCAATCTTAACGTCTTCACATTCTCTCATGTTTCGTCCTGAAATTACAAGAGGCGTAATACAAGAGAACTGTTCAGTCAGATTGATATTTGTTGTGAAACGAAGTAGTTACAATTTCAAGCATTTTCAAGTACTTTAGCCTAAATTCCAGCACTTTTCAAACATGGAACAAAATGCAACATTAAAATTCGTCAGGTAAATGTTTTTCCTTTCTTTTCTGCGCTCCAGATTTCTGTTTACTTTAACTATCCACCACTGTATTTCCCGCTGTTGGGCGGGTACCAGCCCGCTACGGTCAGTGCTGGATCAAACCATTTTTCAGTGGGAGGCGGGGGTGTATGCACTTAATGGAAAATATGCAGATAGGTAAAAAACATATATGTTTTAGCCATTGAGCTTATTTTGAGTACAGAATTATATATTAATGAAAGATTTCAAGATTATTTAAAATTATAGACTTTAAATAAAAAATAAATTGCTGGGCTCTTTGATGGGCCCCCCTGGCCCTGGGGCCCGGGACGACAGACCCGGTTGTCCACCCCGTCGACGGGGCTGTACACATGTGAGTGTGTGTGTCACAATTAGCCCTGCCCCCACTTGTCAGTCAAGTCTGTTTTGTTATCCCATAATCCTGTGGAAATGTTTTGATTCCCATGTGTGCTTCTCCTGCCACTCCCATGTAATTTATAACCCTGCCCCCTGATTATTATTCCCACTGAGTTTCCTTGTTAGTCTGTGTTATTTAAGCCCTGTTCCTTCCCTTGTTCAGGACTGATTATTATTGCTATGTAGTGATTGTTGGTTTGCTGTGGATATATTGGTATGTCAGACATGAGCGGTATCTCTGTGTGCTTTTGTTTCTTTTCTGCTTTCATCTCCTGTGTTCTGGGGAGTGTTCCAAGAAGCGGGTTAAGCGAGAAAACCGGGTAAGTTAACTCAGAGTTCACGGAAACTCGAGATTTTCTGTTCCAGAAACCGAGTTTAGAGAGAACCTGAGTCAGTTACTATAGCAACTTATGCTCTGAAGCTAACCTGCTCGCAGGCAGGTTAACTTGGACCTGACCCAGAGTTACAAACACGTCATCATGACGTGTCCTTTCCTCGAAGATCATGTGGATATTGAAGCTCAGTTTATTCGCCGAGCTCTTCGTCGGGAACGCCTTATAAAACCCCGAATAGACATAGTAGGCCTATCATTTTCGGATTATTTTTTAATGAACTGTTACGTCCCCCTCTACAGATGCACAGGACTGTTGTTGGGTGTAGGGTGGAATAAGATACACGGCACGGAGTCAAGCAGATAGTGACTAGGATCTTTACTGGTCCAGAGAGCCAACACACAAAACAGATGCACATAGACAATAGTCTAGACAAAAGTTATAACGTCTCAACGGGCTAGATGGCAATGCCCATTTACTGTACATATGTCACGTACACATACCTGACTATGGTGGGTCACAGGCGGCATCAAAGCAATGAAAGAAATATAAACTCTTCCCTACCTACCAAACCCCTAACCTAACAAACATACAAAAGTGACACCCGCCTTCTTTCCTAACACCTATACAACAAAACAATACTACAAACAAGAGAAAAGAGTTAACCTACCCCACCATAGCCTCACACATGAACAGTGATCACAGTACACACTGGGATATTCAGGAAACCTGATAACCACCTACACATACCACATGAAACATTCACATAAAACTAGACTGGTTTTCTGCATAACACACACAACTCGGCCACACATCAACCACACAACATTAGCTACACAACAACTCTGTCAAACAGCATTCAGGTGTCTCCCTCTTCCATCCTTGCAGCCATCATTTAAGCCAGAACGCCCGCCCTCCACAGCATCCCGTTGGTTAGCTGATGACGCCTTCCCGTCACCAGATTGGTGGAACACACCAAAGGTGATTGTCCACGGCCAGAGGGCGATCAGCAGCAACAACGAGTCCACCTATGGATGAAGACAGAAAACACAACGTGCACACCATGCACGTAACACACCCCCCGAAAAGAGAAGAAACATACAAAAGATGACATCACCCATCCAACACTACTGTACAACCTTTCTAGCGCCCCCTGTGACTCAGGGTGGTAAGAACTCGAAACCACGTGTTGTACCGACAAGGACTTCATGACCTGATCAAACAGTTTGGACTTAAAATTCGTGCCCTGATCAGTCTGAACCACTTTGGGCAAACCAAACGTGGTAAAAAATTTAAGAAGACTCCGAATTATCATAGGAGCAGTTATTTTCCTCAAAGGAATGGCTTCCGGAAATCGTGTTGTGGTGCACATGATTGTCAATAAAAACTGGTTTCCTAATCGTGTTTTAGGGAGAGGACCAACACAATCAACTATAACACGCTCAAATGGTTCCCTCATCACAGGAATTGGACAAAGTGGGGCTGGAGGAACAACCTGATTAGCCTTCCAGGAACCTGACACCCGACATGTTCAACAGTAGTCAGCGACGTCTTTCTTTAATGCAGGCCAAAAGAAATATTTTAGGATTCGGTTATACGTTTTCGTAACCCCTAGATGGCCAGACCATGGGTTGTCATGGGCGAGCGTGAGTACGCATTTCCTATAAACTGTAGGAGTGACAATTTGGTGGACGGCCGGCGAATCAGAATTCCCACTCGAGGTCCACTTGCGCCGTCGTCAAGATGGTAACTCACCGACGAGGTGGAATCTGCCTTCGCTTTAGCAAAATACTCAGCTAAGGAGGTATCTGTCTGTTGTGCTTTAATGAGATTCTCACGAGTAAGACAAGCACTGGATTTCTCATCCACCGCTAGAGGTTGGGATAAAAAGTGAGCTAGCCGCGACTTACCACCATCAGATGTAGGCGAAACGAACAACCCCTCCGAGTCACTGGCCATAAATGAATCCGATAAATCTACAACCTCCTGCAGTTTTCGTGACTGAGCCCGAGTGACAACACACGCAGGGTAGACATAGTCAACATCGACATCCTGACAGGATATAGCAGGCATGTCAGTGATCTCTAAAATCGGAAAAACCTTTCCTCCCGCAATATCATTACCCAAAATGACGTGCACTCCGTCCAGAGGGAGTGTGTCGCAAGCTGCAAAATCAAACGTCCCAGTGACGAGATCTGACGTTAGCTGAAGTGAATGTAAAGGTGCCTTAACATAGTTCATTCCTAAACCCCTACATACAGCATACGACTCAGTAAACGAATTAGGTAGTTGCCGTACAACACCCGACAGAACAAGAGATTGCGCCGCACCCGTATCCCGTAAAATGTTCACAGCAACGGCTGTATCTGCTGTGCCCAGACCAACCGTACCATGCAACATGAAAGGTTTATAACCCAAATCCACAGCAGATTTTAAATCACCACATTGTTCAGCCACGTTCATACCCCTGATGTTAGCGCAACGGGTTTGGCTGAACTGCCGGACTGAGGTGCATTTTGCCTCTCTAACTTCCTCTTTAACGTCAAACAATTAGCAGTGATGTGACCAACCTTGTGACAGTAATGACACTCCCGTTTGTCTCCAGTACATGGTGGAGAACCCGTACGTGGCAATTTACTACTCGTCCCCGAGGTTCTCTCCGAGGTATTAGAGACAGGTTTAAAACTTTGTTTGTGCGTAAGAATGAATTCATCAGCGACAATCGCCGCTTGGGCAACTGTGTGAACAGACCGCTCATTTAAATGTATACTCACTCGATCTGGGAGGCAGTTCTTGAGCTCCTCTAACAGTATCAGCTCGCGTAAGGAATCTAGACAGTCAATCTTACTTGCAGTACACCATTTATCAAAGAGAGTCATCTTCTCTCGCGCGAATTCCACACATGTCTGAGTTGTCTGTTTCTTTAAATTTCTAAAACGCTGTCTATATGCCTCGGGAACTAATATGCACTCATATTATAGCTTGTTACGTCCCCCTCTCTATGGGTGCACAGGGTTGTCACTGGGTGTAGGGTGGAATATGATAAATACACGGCACAGAGTCAAGCTGAGAGCAACTGGATGTTTTACTAGTCCAGAGAGCCAACACACAAACCAGATGTACATAGACAGAAGTCTAGACATAAGTAGTAATATCTCAAAACGGGCTAAAGATGGCAATGCCCATTTACCATGCACATACCACATACACAGGTCTGGCTACGGTGGGTCACAGGCGGCATCAAAACAAGGAAAGAAATATAAGAAAACTCTTCCCTACCTAACAAAACCCCTAACCTAACAAACATACAAACGTGATGCCCACCTCCTTCCTAACATCTATACAACAAAACAAGGCTACAAACAAAAGAAAAAACACTGACCTACCCCACCATAGCCTCCCACATGAACAGTGAGCACAGTGTACACTCTGGGGTATACAGGAAACCTGGTAACCCCCTTCACACACCACATGAAACATACAACTAGAACAATGCTGGCTTTCTGCACAACACACCACTCAGCCACACCACATCAGCATCAAAAAGCAATCAGGTGTCTGTCTCTCTCTCTCTCTCATCCGTCCTTGCAGCCATCATTTATTCCAGAACGCCCGCCTTCCACAGTGTCCCATTGGTCAGCCGAGGGAGCCTTTCTGTAACCGGATTGGTGGGACTGTAACCAGATTGGAGGGGCTTGCCAATGTTGATTGTCCACGGCCAGAGGGCGATCAACAGCAGCAACGAGTGCACCTAAGGGTGTAGACAGAAGAAAACACAACGTGCACTCCATGCACGTAACACACCCCCCGAAAAGAGAAGAAACATACAAAAAGACATCACCCATTCGACACTACTGTATGGTCTCCGCCACACGGGATAGGGCATCAGCAATGATGTTCTCCGTCCCCTTTTTGTGACGTATCTCCAAATGATAGTCCTGGATCAACAGAGCCCACCGCATCAACCGTTGGTTTTGGTTGTACATTCTGGACAGAAATACTAAGGGGTTGTGGTCGGTGTACACTTCAACTGGAAAAAGAGAAGACTCAACATAAACATTAAAGTGTTGCACAGCCAATAACAACGCCAGTGTCTCTTTTTCAATTGTCGAATAGGTTCTCTGATGTTTGTTAAACTTGTGTGAGTAATAACAAACAGGATGACGAATGTCATCCACATCGTCCTGGAGAAGAACAGCTCCAGCACCGGAATCACTAGCGTCCACTTCAAGAATGAAAGGACGAGTACAGTCAGGGGCATCGTTTTCAGTTATCGTTTTCAGCACAATCCATTACTTACATCAATAACTTTATTATTATAATAACATTTCAAATATTACACATCGCGGATCAGCCCTAAATTCTCTCCAGATTGTTATATATCGGTCTTCGTTTTTTGCTAGTGGAAGTTTTCTTTATAGTGTAGGAGATGCTGAATCTGTCAGCAAAGCTACTGTATGTCGGTCTGTCCGAAAACTATGTCCGGCATTAAAATGACTGCCCGGTTTTGTGGTGTTTCCTGGGCTTAAGCCAGTTATGGACATCAAAGAGGAATTCCACAGCATCATTGGTTTGTCTTTAATTCACACGGACAATAAAGAAATTAAGCAAAGGAGAAGCAATATATAACGAACTACATTCCATTTACATTTTAAGGATTCCCTAGAGTGATTGGCTGCATTGATGGAACCTACATATGTTACCTATTACAGCACCATTAAAACATGAAAATTCATCCATAGAATTAATGTACAGGTACTAACCTTTATAATCCTTAATGAATAATGTACTTATCTTTAATGGTAACAAAAATAACGTAGCTATTGTAACTGACCGTTCTCCCCATCAAGATCATATGTGATGCTTCCCACCTCATCACAAATGTTGAAGCCAGATGGCCAGGATCCGTGTATGATTCCACACTACAACAAATCTGAACAGAGTAGGCCTGCGGTAGTTTTGCTAGTTGTTCACATGCAGTGTAATAGATAAATCATTGCAAACCCTAGTGTGATTATAGGACACTATGACGGCCTCCTTCATGGAGACAGAGGGTATCCCTGCCTGTCCTATAGGCCTACCTTATGACTCCCTATTCAGATCCTGCACCTGGACCACAGTCCCGCTACAATCAGGCCCACAGCAAAACCAGGGCAAGAATTTAAATGAACCTAGGAATCCTCCAGGCCAGGTTCCAGTGCCTGAAGGGGCTCAGAGTAACCCCTGATAGGGCGTGCCACATAATAATGGCATATGTGGTATTACACAACATTGCAACCATCCAGGAAGAGCGACAGCCTATCATCTCTGACATGCCCACAGATGAGGAACCTTAAATGCATGTGGGTGACAACAGAGATGGTGGAGTTGTCAGAGACTTCATCTGCAATCAGTGCTTTCCACATTAAATCATGCACCACCACCCACCCCACCCCACCATCCACGCTGTAACCTTTTAATATACATTACAGTCAAATTCACTGTTATGTTTCATTATTTCATTTATGTTATGTACAGCCATACCACTTTGTACAATATTCTTATACTTCATTTTTATCTGATGCCATGTGTGTTTCACACCACTCAGATTAGACCTGGAATTAGTAAGTGTTCAATAAAAAAATATTTAAAAACTCAATACAGTATTATAAAGGTGGAGAAAATAATAATATAATCGCACCCTTCTGCTAAATATAAAAATATCATTTTCACTCACGCATTAACTCAATTTTTTTACATGCTGACTGCCTTTCTCTAGCAGCTACCGCAGTATTACATTTACGTTTAATAATATCTAAATATTCTGCATACGCAGTCATTAATACTTCAAGCTACAGTGGTGTGAAATACGATGTTCGGCTGATTTTCGCGTTTAAGTCCATGATAAATCCTATTTATCTGCGTTCCATTAAGAATGCCTTTAATAGTTACGCGTGAACGCGCTTCTGTCTGGGTCAACCTACTCAGAGTTGAGCGACCCTGATTACTTTAACTCCGATCAGCCGTTTTGGAACCGAAAACTCTGAGTATGTCAGATCGGGGTAAGACAACTCCGAGTTCAGGG
This sequence comes from Brachyhypopomus gauderio, assembly GCF_052324685.1. Lineage (NCBI taxonomy): Eukaryota > Metazoa > Chordata > Actinopteri > Gymnotiformes > Hypopomidae > Brachyhypopomus > Brachyhypopomus gauderio. The sequence continues at coordinate 2,137,419 of NW_027506879.1, read as the reverse complement.
TTAAGTTTAGAGTTTGTTAAACCCGCTTCTTGGAATACCACCTTGGTCCTGATTATTTCTGCCTGGTTTTTCCCTTTTGTTTGTTGATTGTTTCCATGTTGGCCATGCGACCCTGGCGTGTGAATCCAACACTGATTTTGGATTTGCCCTAAATAAACCTCATATATACAGACCCATTCCAAAAAATTTGAATATCATGGAAAAGTTGGTTAATTTTCATAATTCCATTCAAAAAGTTACTTTTATAGATTAAAGATTCAGGGTCCACAATTTAAATGACTTCAAGTATTTATTTGTTTATTTTTACATAATTTGGGCTTCCAGGGGGGTATTCCAGTCTCTGGACTGGTGGCAAATCTGAGATATAGTCAAGGGGGAGGTAAGTCTATATATGTCCAGTTTGAGGTAAAGTGGCTGGTGACAATAGCTACATCAATGCAGCCAATCACTCTAGGAAATCCTTAAAATGTAAATGGAATGAAGTTTGTTATATACTGCTTCTCCTTTGCTTAATTTCTTTATTGTCCGTGTGAATTAAAGACAAACCAACGGTGCTGTGGAATTGCTCTTTGATGTCCTTAAGGAAACACCACAAAACTGGGCACTAGTCAATTTAAGGCCAGACATATAGGGCTGGGTATCGATTCAAATTCCAAGAATCGATCCGATTCCGATTCTGAAGATTAAGAATCGATTTATTTCGATTTAATCCGATTTAATCGATTCGATCCAATTCGGGGTTTAGTGTTATTAAAAATGTATTTATTTGAGCTGTTTCCTGACTATGTACAGAAGCAACATGTTAAAACTAGTATTATATCAATATAAATCAGCAAATAGTTACTGGTAGTTGGTAGTTACTGATGGCTGGTAGACTGGTGAAAAGGGTAATCATAAATCTACCTTCAAGAAAGGTAATCCAGGACAATAAACAGAGGACATCTTTGAGGTGTCTATATCTGCAACAGTGGACTCCTACTGGGACACTAACCAGTGCATTATTATTATGATTGAAATAATTAAGAAGTCACCCAAAAGCTGTTGTTCTGCCCTTTAATCTGTTATAAGACAAGTGTTCAATGTTAATTTACTCTCAGTACATCGAGCCTTTTATTTTGAAGGGCGGCTTGGGCACGTAACGGGGAGTCAGCCATTTTCTTTAGTTTCAGTTTAGTCAGCGACACGTAAACAATATCATCCGCTGCAGTCTGCTTTCTGTTTATGCCATCGACTCCACCGTCTGTAAGTTTTGATTTAATATTCTGAAGTAGAATTTATTTGAGTCTTATTCGTGGAGAATGTTTGCAGTAAATGTGAGATTTGATCATTGCGCGAGGCCTATGTGTTCATGTTCGGGTCATTTTAATGCAACCTAGCTAAAGGGACAAACGTAGCATTTTGATTTTGCGTTTAACCTCCTTTTAACGATGCTAAGCTAAAGGTAGCTGTTTTATTTCTGTCCTACAGTTTTACTCCATGTTAACGTGTACGTGGTTCATCAAAATAAAGTGGAGCTAAGGAAGCTACATCCTGACTCACGTATTAATTCAACTGGAGTTAGGCTTACTGCTGAATTGTGTTAGACACACACAAGGGGAGCAGAATAGTAAAAAGACGGTTTGCAGCTGGCTGAACAACACTAAAGCAGCTACATCTACAGATATGGAGGGACCACACTCTGAAGGCGCAAGACCTAAAGCCCTAAAGTCTTCTCGAGATGGAGAATCAGTCAAAAGCCATAAAAGTGCTGGTTCAAGTACGAAACGCTCAAGTACGTCATCGGTCAGTGCCGCGGCAGCGCACGCTAGGGCCAATGCAGAAGCTGCTCGTGCACGCGTTTCATTCGCTCAGAGAGAGATCAGCATTAAAGTTGACAAAGCAAGACTAGAAGCCAATCTTGAAGCACTGAACCTTGAAAAAGAAGCTGCAGCCGCTATAGCCCAAGCCGAGGTCTTGGAAGCAGCAGCAGAACTGGAGGCCGAGGTACACCATAGTTTGAAAAGCCTCTCGAGTATGATGCAGAATACACAAGAGCGTGTAAGTGACTACATCAAAGACCAAACTGTGCAGCTTAACCAACGCGCTGAATCTGTCAGCACGTCCCCGACATCAGAGTATCTCATCGAGAACAACCCACAGCCACTAACTAAGCACATTATTAAAGACGAGTATATGGTGAAAGACTGCTGGCCCCCACCATCCCAACCACAACCAAGTTCAGATACACCTATCCCATATCGGACCACTCACTTCCCAACTACGCCAGCCCAGCTAGCCAGGGATGACCACTTCCGAGTTCAAAATGAAGGACAGTTACAAGAACCAAAGCGCAATATACTTCGGCCAAATGCCAAGTTAACCTTTCCACAGTATTCTGACACCTCTCACACAAACCCACCAGAGTCTTCAGTAATGATGAACATGGCGAAGTACTTGGCACGCAAGGAGCTTGTGAGCACTGGTTTGGCACACTTTGATGATCGTCCAGAGTCTTATAGAGCCTGGAAATCTGCCTTCTCAAACACCATTAAGGATTTGGATCTCACTGCCAGTGAACAGTTGGATTTAATCTCAAAATGGCTCGGTAAGGAGTCTTCAGTATACGTCAAACGCCTAAGAGCAGTTCATATCGATGACCCAAACATTGCACTTAGAATGACCTGGGACAGGCTGGATGAATATTACGGCGCTCCAGAAGTCATTGAAAGTGCTCTCTTCAAGAAGCTGGACAACTTTCCTAAAATCACAAACAAAGATAATCGCAAGTTAAGAGAGCTCGGGGATCTATTGATGGAGCTACTCTCAGCAAAGGAGGATGGATTCTTACCCGGCTTGGCATACCTGGACACCGCTCGTGGCGTCAAACCCATTCTGGAAAAGCTGCCATACAACCTGCAAGAAAAATGGATCACTCAAGGGTCTAAGTATAAAGAGGACTATAAGGTCGGTTACCCTCCATTTTCCTTTTTCACCTCCTTCATCTGCTACCAAGCCAAAACAAGAAATGATCCTAGCTTTGCCCTCCTTGGAAGCAGCGCTGCAACAGAAAGTCCAGCCCCGCGTCACATAAATTTCAGAACCCCGGTCTCAGTGCACAAGACCAAAGTCTCCACCGGACTTACACAAAACGAAGCACTGCCTAAGGAGGATGGGGCCAAGCATTGTCCGATCCATAACAAACCTCACCCCTTAAAGAAGTGCCGTGGCTTCAGACTAAAAACCATCGAAGAACGCAAGGCTTACTTGAGGGACCAAGGAATTTGTTTTAAATGCTGCTCGTCCACTACTCATCTCGCCCGCGACTGCAAAGTCATGCTGAAATGTGATGAATGCGACAGCGACAAGCACATTACGGCTCTTCACCCTGGTCCACCTCAATGGTTCGCGAAGACTTCGAGTCCCGTGATAGATGACGGCGGGGAGCCTGAAAACAGAGGTAATGCGCCAGGGCCAGAGGTAAGTCCTCTGTGCACTAAAGTTTGTGGCGATCGCTTCAAGTCAAAATCCTGTTCAAAGATATGTCTGGTCAACGTCTACCCAATAGAGCACCCTGAACGAGCTATCAAAATGTATGCTGTGATTGACGACCAGAGCAACAAATCTCTGGCCAGGTCAGAGTTTTTCAACTTATTCAAAATCAAAGCAGGCTCATATCCCTACACCCTTAAGACTTGTGCTGGCTTAGCACCAGCCTCTGGCAGGAGAGCAAATGGCTACCAAATAGAGGCCGTGAATCATGGAGTTAGCTTTCCGCTCCCAACGTTGATCGAATGTGATGATTTACCCGATAATCGTGATGAAATACCAACGCCAGAGGCTGCTCTTCATTATCCGCACCTGAAGAGCCTTGTCAGTAAAATTCCCCCACTGGACAATGAGGCGCAGATTCTTCTCCTGCTCGGTAGGGACATTCTCCGGGTTCACAAAGTGAGACAGCAGATAAGCAGTCCAGGTGATTCTCCTTTTGCACAAAGGCTAGACCTTGGGTGGGTATTGGTAGGCGATGTGTGTTTGGGAAAGGTCCATAAGCCCATTGTCCACAACTTTAAGACAAACATACTAGAAGATGGAAGACCTTCACTGTTCAGACCCTGTGAAAACCACGTCCATCTCAAGCAAACGGGCAACTTTAGCCCAGTCAATAGGCTACTTCACAGTTGCCATACTGCCGTGGTGGATAAAGACTCACTCGGCCTTACAGTCTTCAAGAGAACGGCAGATGATGACAAACGCGCCTTTTCCATAGAAGACGAACAGTTTTTGCAAATAATGGACAATGAGGTTTTCCAGGACAAGGCAAAGAGTTGGGTGGCTCCCCTTCCATTCAAGTTTCCCAGGCCGCCTTTGCCCAACAATCGGGAGCAAGCAATGAACCGCCTCTCTTCACTACAGCGCACGTTAGAGCGTAAGCCAGAAATGAAAGGCCAGTTTATTGCCTTTATGCAAAAGATATTTGACAACAGTCATGCAGAGCCAGCATCCCTACTGCCAAGAGGGAAAGAGTGCTGGTACTTGCCAATGTTTGGGGTCTATCATCCGAGGAAACCTGGCCAAATCAGGGTTGTCTTCGACTCAAGCGCCCAATACAACGGCATCTCCCTAAACAACGTGCTGCTCAGCGGACCAGACTTGAATAACAGTCTTTTGGGAGTCCTCATTCGTTTCAGAAGAGAGCGAGTAGCAATCATGGCCGACATCGAACAGATGTTTCACTGCTTTGTCGTGAGAGAAGATCACCGAGACTACTTACGCTTCCTCTGGTATCGAGATAATGACCCCAGTAAGGACATCATTGAGTACAGGATGAGGGTTCATGTATTCGGCAACAGCCCTTCTCCAGCCGTGGCAACGTATTGTCTAAGGAGAGCAGCAAAGAAGGGAGAGCGACAGTACGGGTCAGACACCAGACGCTTCATAGAGCAAGAGTTCTACGTAGATGACGGTCTCTTTTCCACACCAACAGAAGACGAGGCAATTTCCCTGTTGCAAAAAACCCAAGCATCGCTCTTAGAGTCGAACTTAAGACTTCACAAGATTGCATCCAACAGCATTGAAGTCTTAAGAGCTTTCCCAGCTGGAGATCATGCTAAGGACATGAAAGATCTCTACTTGGATGGAGACTCAGCCACCACACACCGAAGCCTTGGATTGAGTTGGGATGTCAAAAGGGATATATTCACCTTCCAAGTCTCCATCAAAGACAAGCCATTCACGAAACGTGGTGTCCTCTCCACCATAAACAGCCTTTACGATCCTCTCGGCTTCGTTGCTCCCGTGACCATTCGAGGAAAGTCGTTGCTTAGGGAGCTCACCCTGAACGGAACTGACTGGGACAGCCCGCTGCCTCAAGACAAATCCGAGGTTTGGGAGACATGGAGAGATTCACTACAGGAATTGCAACATCTTCACATCCCTCGAACCTACACTGGTACCTCTTGCTCCAATGCTAGTCGGAAGGAGTTATGTGTTTTCTCAGACGCCTCAACCAAAGCAATCGGCGCCGTGGTATACCTGAAGACTACAGACGAAAACGGCCAGATACATGTGGGTTTCGTCTTCGGAAAAGCTAGACTCGCACCTCCAAATGAACCAACAATACCCAGATTGGAACTCTGTGCGGCAGTGCTAGCCGTAGAAATAGCCGAACTCATTGTTCAAGAGATCAACATTCAAGTTGATGCTGTTACCTTCTACTGCGACAGTAAAGTGGTGCTGGGCTATATTCATAATCAGTCAAAACGCTTTTATGTGTATGTCCACAACAGGGTTCAGAGAATCCGCCAGTCTACGGGACCAAACCAATGGAAGTATGTGCCTACGGAACACAACCCAGCCGACCATGCTTCTAGGTCAGTCCAAGCCTCAAAGCTCACTAGGACCAGCTGGCTCACCGGTCCAGCTTTCTTAAGCAAACCACACTCAACTATTGAGCAGCTAGAGACCTTTGAGCTCATCAATCCAGATTCTGACGTAGAAATCCGATCGCAAGTAACAAGCTGTGTCACAAGTCAAAAGGTCAACCAATTGGATCCTGAGAGGTTTACCAAATTCTCATCCTGGAAGTCCTTACAAAGAGCAGTTGCCACGCTTGTTCACGTGGTTCGTTCTTTCAAGAAGGACAGAAGGACAACAGGATGTAATGGTTGGCACTGGTGTCCAAAACCCTTTACCACTGATGAGTTGTCGAAGGCCACGGCAGCAATTATTCTCGCTGTACAGCAGACCTCCTTCTCTGAAGAATTAGCCGTTCTATCGGTTGGAGATGAAATTTCCAAAAGAAGCCCATTAGTTAAGCTAAATCCGACTGCAGATCCCGAAGGCCTACTAAGGATTGGAGGCAGGCTTGAGCTTGCCGATTTAAGCGACAGAGAAAGGCATCCAGTTATTCTTTTAGGAAAATGCCATGTGTCCACGTTGCTCATCAGACACCATCATGAGCAGGTTGAGCATCAAGGTCGGACAATCACTGAAGGCGCCGTTCGAGCTGCTGGTATATGGCTACTTGGTGGCAAGCGCTGCATAAGTGCTGTTCTTCATGCATGTGTCATCTGCCGAAGGCTCCGTAAAAAAGGAGAGAAACAAATTATGTCAGACCTCCCGCCGGAACGACTGAGCACTTCGCCACCTTTTACCTACACTGGTCTGGATGTTTTCGGTCCTTGGATTGTGACAGCAAGGCGCACAAGAGGAGGGATGGCTCAGAGTAAGCGCTGGGCCGTACTCTTCACCTGCATGAGCACACGTGCGGTCCACATAGAAGTCATTGATTCTTTAGACACTTCTTCATTCATCAATGCCTTAAGAAGATTCTTTGCCATCCGTGGTCCTTCCAAACAGCTACACTCCGACTGTGGGACAAATTTCATCGGTGCTTGCAGAGAGCTGGAGTTCCAGAAGGTGGTGACCAAATCAGAAGTCCAGAGGTACACAAGCAATCAAGGATGCACATGGCGTTTCAACCCACCTCACTCTTCGCACATGGGTGGTGTGTGGGAACGCATGGTGGGAATTGCGAGGAGAATCTTAAGACTCAATGTTGATGCGTACTCCTTCCTCCACTTTGTCTCATGAAGTCCTGTGCACTCTGATGGCAGAGGTAACAGCCATCATTAACTCAAGACCTCTAGTTTCTGTCTCCTCAGATCCAGATGTTCCACAGATACTTACCCCAACAATGCTTCTCACTCAGAAGCAGAGCGTTCTACCTCCTCCAGGGATATTCACTGAGAAGGACCTGTATAAGCAACAGTGGCGCCAAGTTCAAAGATTGGCTGACGAATTCTGGAATCGTTGGAAACGCGAATACCTGCACATACTACAACTCCGCCACAAATGGCAAGAGTCGAGTCCCAACATCACGAAGGGTGATGTTGTTTTGTTGAAGGATGATCGCACATGCCGCAATGATTGGCCGTTGGCTCTCATAACAGACACCTTCCCAGGTAGTGATGGCAAGGTCCGAAGGATCGAGGTCAAGGTCATCAAGGATGGAGCTGCCAAAAAGCTTCTCAGGCCTGTTACAGAGGTTGTGATGCTTCTAAAGAATGGGGACTGATATGTTTACAAGTTTATGGTTTAAGTATTGCTATGTGGCATCTTAACAGATGCCAGGCGGGGAGTGTTCTGCCCTTTAATCTGTTATAAGACAAGTGTTCAATGTTAATTTACTCTCAGTACATCGAGCCTTTTATTTTGAAGGGCGGCTTGGGCACGTAACGGGGAGTCAGCCATTTTCTTTAGTTTCAGTTTAGTCAGCGACACGTAAACAATATCATCCGCTGCAGTCTGCTTTCTGTTTGTGCCATCGACACCACCGTCTGTAAGTTTTGATTTAATATTCTGAAGTAGAATTTATTTGAGTCTTATTCGTGGAGAATGTTTGCAGTAAATGTGAGATTTGATCATTGCGCGAGGCCTGTGTTCATGTTCGGGTCATTTTAATGCAACCTAGCTAAAGGGACAAACGTAGCATTTTGATTTTGCGTTTAACCTCCTTTTAACGATGCTAAGCTAAAGGTAGCTGTTTTATTTCTGTCCTACAGTTTTACTCCATGTTAACGTGTACGTGGTTCATCAAAATAAAGTGGAGCTAAGGAAGCTACATCCTGACTCACGTATTAATTCAACTGGAGTTAGGCTTACTGCTGAATTGTGTTAGACACACACAAGGGGAGCAGAATAGCTGTTGCTACCAAATGCATTTTTATTTTTAAAGTGCTCACACTTAATAAACTGAAAGTATAAAATGTAAATGTGTATTTTTCTTTAAAGTAAGAATATAATAACAGAACTGTCACGTTACGGTCCCCGACCCCTCCCTGTTGGGCGTGTGTTAACGTTGTCTGCGTCTACTCGTCTGCGTATCTCCGCGGGTACGTCTTGTGATAATCCTCACCTGTGGCTCGTCTCGTCATCACGTGGGGTTTGTGTGGTTTGTCCATTTAATGTGCGTTCGCGCAGCGTCCTGTGCTCGTCGTTGTTTGAGTCACACATGTTCTATGTAAATGTGTTTTATGTGCGCTGTCTGCGCTTCGGTAAATGTAATAAACGTAACGATTTGGAAAGTGCAAAGGATTCTGTCTCGTCCATCGCCTTGCGCCCAACGTTACAAGAGCATTTTTAACTTTTTTAAACTGTAAAAACACTGGGTAAACTGTCAGTGACATGGACTAAATGTAGTCACTAACACTGGATAAACTGTCCTTCTGTTTTTAGATTGCCGATTTGACTATCGTCGTTACCGTCACTGTCCGTCGCCATGTTGTTTTACAGTTAGTTAGACCGAGCACGCCTGCGTGAATTCAGTGACGAGGCGGGGGTAAAAGTTCACTAAAAAATCGATCTTTGGACGTACGAATCGATAATCAGATCATCATATGCGAATCGATTCTGAATCGGAAAATCGATTTTTTCAACACAGGCCTAGACATAGTTTTCGGACAGACCGACATACAGTAGCTTTGCTGACAGAGTCCGCATCTCCTACACTATAAAAAAAAACTTCCACTAGCAAAAAACGAAGAGCGATGTTTAAAAATCTGGAGAGAATTTAGGGCTGATCCGCGATGTGTAATATTTGAAATGTGACGCTTAATAATGTTATTGATATAAGTAATGGATTGTGCTGAAAAACGATAACGTTCGTTAAAAAAATTTATCCGAAAATGATAGTAGGCCTGTCTATTTGGGGTTTTATAAGGCGTTCCCGACGAAGAACTCAGCGAATAAACTGAGCTTCAATATCCACATGATCCACGAGGAAAGGACACGTCATAATGACGTGTTTGTAACTCTGGTTCAGGTCCAAGTTAACCTGCCAGCGAGCAGGTTAGCTTCAGAGCATAAGTTGCTATAGTAACTGACTCAGGTTCTCTTTAAGCTTGGTTTCTGGAACGGAAAACCTTGAGTTTCCATAAGTTCTGAGTTAACTTACCCGGTTTTCTCGCTTAACCCGCTTCTTGGAATACCCCCGTTTTCAAAAACTGAGAAGTAGTTTGGGCTGATTTCTCCACAGTATTCTAATTTTTTGAATTCCTGTTTTCATGGGTTTTCAGAATACTGTGGAGAAATCAGCCCAAACTACTTCTGTTTTTGCAGAAAAAAAACTACGATCACTTCAAAATCAGTCAAAAGAATATGTCAATCTTCAATACTGTAGTTGGTTGGGAATTCCTTTGTTTTAATCTGCCTGTGTCATTGCCTGTGTAGCGGATACATATGTTAGTTTATGGATTATGAACGGGGCACCATCCTGATTGCTCAGGAACCAGTATTGTGATAACGGAGTTAGGTGGAATATGGTTTGATCAGTCTCATTACTAAAGGGTTAAGTTCTGGTTCCGCGCAGTGACCTAATACCATCGACCAAAATATGCATTTACTACCGTGACCAGATGAATAAATGTCCACATTTATTAAATGGTTAATATTACAATTGATACAAAGCATATGAATGATTTGGCTAAAAATTGAAACTAAACATATATGTGAATATACTAATTTAAACCAGGGATATAATAGTGAACAACAAAGAATATAAAATTAAACAACAACAGCGTATGATACAGTTATCGACGGTCATGAGATTTAAATGTATTATATGACTATCCTAAGGCTTGCCTAACTAGCGTAGTGTAACGCTGGGCTCCGCACGAAGGACGAGACACGAATCCTTGGCTTTGAATACAACGTCACTGCTTTATTCATGTGTTGCGCAATACAACGCAACACGGAAATACATCAACACTAACACACACGTAACATGCAGACTAAAGACAACGACAAGCACACGACACTGCGCGAACGCACATTAAATAGACAGACTACATGAGCCCCGAGTGATTACGAGACGAGCCACAGGTGGGACGAATGAACAAACGCAGACACAACCACACCCACGAGGATCCACAGACGCAGACGGCAAGACGCAGACGATGTAGACACACGCCCACAGGGAAGGGTCCGGAGCTGTTCCGTGACACGTAGGACACAGGGACGGACATGAGGTCTTTAGAGAGAGAATAGAAAAGAAGAAAGAGGAAGTTTGGGCTGTTAATGGCTTGAGCTTGTCTAGACGACGCGAAACGACTAGACGAAATAAAAGTACTTTTGATGACGAAAGAAAGTAAATAAAATAATATAAAGAAGAATCTTCTGTTGGACTCGGTGAGAGCTTTAGTTGCGGTCTCTTGGCATCGCTCTACTGGACACTGCGGTGTTCAGCGTGAGTCCAGCAAACGGTCGCGATGGTTTGGCGTGTTCGAGTCTTTGAGTCTCGGCGAGTCTGGCGAAGTTCTCCAAGTCTTCCCAAATTACCAGGCTTCCAAACTCATTGTTTCGCTTCGAGCAAGGGCTTTTAAAACAAGTTTTAGGGGCGTAATTGTAAGGCGCTTTCATGTTCATCAGGCCATTGACCATTGGCCTTTATTAATGAATATTCATGACCTTTGCCCAGACAAGGGGGAAGAGAGAGAGAGAGAGAAGCGAGGGGTGCCCATCTTTCCAGGTCAAGTTAATGACTTAACCAAAGAAGACAGATTAACACAATATGAAAACAAAAGGGAATTCCTAAATAAATTGTCTTACATACTCTGCCTAAACAAGAATTAATTTGGTTCTATTAGTCTACACATTGAGCCATTCTTAATTTCCACTTTTGGACAATAAATGACACATAATGCACAGACAGGCATGAATGTGAGGTCACCTAAGCACACATGAGAATGATTACATTCAATGAGTAACATACAAACTAATACATAGATATTTGTATGCCTAATATCGCACATTACATGTTGATACTTGGTTATATATGAATCTAAATCGGAATACAAGTGTGATGTTATATCTAAAATGATGCAACACAAAAATATGTGAGTACATAGGTCTCTATGACTAACACATAGAATTAACCCTCCTATTATGTGCATCCTTGCAAAACAGCCGTGATGTTTAGGGACACTTTAACCCTGGTGCATGTTTAATTGTTCAAAAGATGTCTGAAACCAAAAAAATCCTAACAAACAGTGTGAATATTTAATTACTAACTACATTACTAATTATTCTATCAATATTTAGTGCAATGATGTTTCTTACTTGTAACAGGTAATGGTTCAATTAGGATCGTTTTTCATAAAAATGTGAAAATTTCCATGTTCAAACTATGATACCAAACACACACAACACTCTCATACACTTATACACACACACTCACACACATACACACACACAAAAACACACACACACACACACACACACAAACACACACACACAAACACACTCTCATACACACACATACACACACACAAACACACACACACTCATACACAAATACACACACACACATACACACACACACATATACACACACAAACACATACTCTCATACACACACACACACTCAAACACACACTCAAACACACACACAAACACACACTCTCATACACACATACACACATATACATACACATACACACAAACACACACACACATACACAAACACACACTCACACACACACACAAACACACACTCAAACACACACACACAAACACACACAAATAAAAAATAAAAATAAAAAAAAAATTTTAAAGGGTCAAAAATTTAAAAAAGGGTCAAATGTACCCGAACAGTATCTATGTGATATAAACATGCAGGGGGTGGTTGCAAATAACTGACATGAATTATTTTCATATAATATGTTGATTACACTAATTAACCCTAGCAGAAGAAGTTTCATACTGAAAAAATTATTTTAAATAGTTTTCCTACATATTCAAATGCATGTCTAAACAGCAGAACACACAGCAATATATATATGCATGCCTGCATTCATTATACAATTTAAGACTACAAGAACAGGTATATCTTAACTACTGATACACAAAGTAATACATGGTTATGCATCAATGTGGTGTATTTATACAATAACCGGTATTCTAATAAGATTATTTAATACTGAATACATGAAAGATCATAAGTTGTGTCTCTATATCAACCACATGGCACAGTGTTCACATTTAGGCACATGGTCATGTGGTCCTTTGTCCTTAAAGGCTGGAAAGCTGAATACTGGTTTCAAGAATAATTAATCTTTCCTTGTATGGAAGGTAGTCAAGTTTGGTGTCTCTAGACTGCATTCGCTGAGCTGGTTCCTGTGGGCTGAATCCCAATTCCGTGTACAGTTCAGATTTGGAGTTACAGAGATCTCTGAAATATTTGTATCTTCAGCTCTGGATTTTAACACAGGACTTATAACAGGTTTAAACTGTGGGCAATCAGATAAGGTTGGAATTTAGAGTTTTATTGCTCTTCCTGACTGTGGTCCCAATGTCCTCCAAAGAAGGTTGAGGTTAAACAGCCTCTCTCCGAGCCCAGGAGGTCAGATAAAGTCAGAGTTCTAAGCTAGGGGAGAGAAGCACCATTGTGAATGGGGGTCCTTGGGAACCTGTTGCTGGGTAAAGAATCAGCATTTATCTTTACATGCAATCAGAGAGATGTGTGTCTCAGTTCAGTGGAAAAGAATCCCTTCGGGTGTCATACAAAAACACGCTTCTTGGCTGTCTCCACTACACCTGGGAGTTATGAGAGTTATGGGAGTTATGGAAGCCCAGATTTCCTTGATGCTTGCTATCGACTCTTCTTTGTTGTTAGGTCTGGTGGGTCTCATTTTCCTCTTGAGAATGCTCCATAGATTCTTAATGGGGTTTAGGTCTGGTGTGTTGGCTGGACAATCAAGCAGTGTAATGGTTTGGATTTAAGAAAGCAGAGTTTACCAACACCTGCACCAGACACTGCACCACAAATCATGACTGACTGAAGATATTTCAGAATTTGTGTGTGTAAATTTCTCGTGTTCTTGTGAATTTTTCGCATTGTAGGAAAAAGTGCATCTCTGTCTCGACCTCACCTGTCGTACAGTGACCACACAGCCTCTGCTCTCGGGGCAGCCAGGACTGTTTATACCTGCCTCTCTCTACGGCCAGGCTGTGGTCATTGAGTCTGTACTTGGTCAGGATCTGTCTCTGCTTTGTATCTCTGACAGTCAGGAGATACTCGTACTCTATTTTTAGGGCCCGATAGCATTCAAGTTTGTTTTGAGTCCGAATTTCTTTTCCCCAATGTTCCAGATAATCCCTTTGACTGCGTTTGATGATGTGGTTAATGTTTGGTTTTGAGGTTAAAGCAGTGCTGGAACGAGGCTGTTGTCTGTTACTATCTGTTAGAGGGTTAATAAGCCTCAGAACCAGCTGACTGAGGGGGGCTCTTCTCGGGGTTCAGTTCTTGGGTCTGTAACGTCTTAAAATGTAGCGTATCACTGGGACTCGTTTTCAGGTGCATCCAGAAATTTAGAGCTCATTTTTGGATATTGATGAGCAATGGGAATCGGCCTAATTCTGCCCTGCATGCATTGGTTGGTGTTTTTCTTTGGACTTTTAGAATCATTCTGCAGAATTCTGCATGCAGGGCTTCAGCTGGATGCTTGTCCCATCCAGTGTAGCTTTGCTGACTGAGTGGACCCCATACCTCACTCCCATACAGCGCAATGGGCTGAATCACACTATCAAATATTTTACACCAGATTGGAACGGGAATGTGGATATTGTAGAATTTTCTCCTGATGGCGTACATTGCTCGATGAGATCATTTAGTGCATTCACTGCCATACTGAAACTCCCAGATGCAGTAATAACAAGGCCGAGGTAAGTGTACTGCATCGTGTGCTCCAGGGCGGTGCTGCCCAGACTGAACTGGTATCTGTGTTCCTGACATCTGGGCTTCTTTTGGAAGACCATAACTCTGGTCTTCTTCATGTTTACTGCCAGGGCCCAGTTCTGGCAGTACTGCTCCAGCAGGTCCAGGTGCTGCTGTAGCCCCTGTGTGCTCGGGGACAGCAGCACCAGGTCATCTGCGTAGAGCAGGAACTTCACCTTCCCGTCCTGCAGAGCAAGACCAGGAGCTGCAGACTGTTCCAGCTGCACTGCTAACTTGTCAATGTAGATATTAAAGAGTGTTGGACTCAGACTGCATCCCTGCCTCACTCCTCTTTTCTGAGTGAAGAATTCTGTGTTTGTCTCCAATTCTTACTCCACATTTGTTTCCCAAATACATTGATTTGATGATGTCATAGACTTTACCCCCTACACCGCTCTCTAGAAGTTTGTAATAGAGTCCTTTGTGCCAAATAGAATCAAAAGCCTTCATAAAATCCACGAAACAGGCAAAGATTTTTCAATTTTTGGTCTGATGTACATGTTGGTTGATTAGGGTGTGCAGGGTGTATATGTGGTCAGTAGTTCTATGATTTGGAAGAAAGCCAATCTGATTTTTGCTCAGGACATTGTGTTCGGTTATTTAAAATGTTATTAAACACTTTCCCCAGATTACTGCTCACACAGATGCCTCTGAAATTGTTAGGGTCTGATTTATTTCCACTCTTATGGATTGGGGTGATGAGTCCTTGACTCCAGATGTCAGGAAAACATGCTGAACTCAGGACGAGGTTGAATAATTTGAGCACTGCCCTCTACAGCTCAGGAGTGCTGTTTTTTTAGCATTTCGTTCCTGATGCTGTCGGGGCCACAGGCTTTTTTAGATTTTAATGATTTGAGTTTTTGAGCCAATTCTTCCTGTGTTATTGGATAATCGAGAGGGTTTTGATTGTGTAACGGACTGACTAGGAAGTTGCAATAAGTTAACTAGTTTCCAATATTTAAATACCAGTGCTGAAAACCAAAGGTAAGTGTTTGAGGTTAATTAGTAAAAATATAATGGGAATACTGTGGGCCAATCAGAAGACCTAGGATCGTCTACGGAGCCAACGACTACACCACACTAGAGATGACACTGCACCACTGTTTTGGAATTTGGGAGGTTATGGTAACCTCCTATTAATGACAAGGTAAGCAAAAATAATTTTTTCTTTAAAATAAAAAAATAAACAAAACAATCATAACATCCAATATGAATAATACCTCTAGGTAGATTATTTATATATATATATATTCACTAGTTGGTGTCAATTACAATCAGCAATAAAATATCTATGTATGTTTCAAATAGTTATACAATATAATTTCCCTTGTGATCTGTGTGTGTAGGTGTAATTAATGTCCGTTTGTTTCACAGGTGGCAGTTGGAATATCCAATCTGTGGAATGGTACGCGTTTCTCCTACCGCTCTGAAGATGAATGAAAGTTCAGCAACAGCAAACGAATAGTTTCACTTTCACTAATCACAGTTGTCCACAGCACTTGCGGACTGCTTCCAGGGTCGAAATCCAGGGAGGCTCGCCATCAAACGGAAAAAAGGGGTCCAATCTGAACTCTAGCAAAAAACCTGACCTATAATAGGTCATATAACTCCGTCAATATCACGGTTTAGCCTTATATGAACACATATCAGCTCTAAACATTACAATTCACACTTAACTACACATATTCTCAACATCTTGACTTCCTTTAACAATTAACTGAACATATTTTACAGCGAAAATTAAAATAAATGTAACGGTTGGCAAACAAAGGGTTACAATTCTGCAGCGCGCGTTTGTGCTGCGCGCGAATATATGGTGCACACTTTTAGCGGGCACACACAGGCCAGCTTGTGGTTACACAGGCCTAAAAATCTCTAATAAACATAAAAATACACACTCCCAGCCTCTACAAATACCACTCTTAAGTCTTGTCTTAGTTAGACAGGTCATAAATAATTTTAGGAGGTTGTGCTGACACATTTTAACGCCGACATCACGAAAATCCCATTGAAATTATATAGTTAGCTTAGCATAGTTGGCTAGCGCTAGCATAGTTGGCTAGTAATTACTAAAGTCACTCACCGATACAAAACTCCGTGTATCTCAGCAATTAACACTCCCCGTTCACCATAAAGCGCTTCTTGAGTCCACCCGTTCAGCGTTTTACATTAAAGAGGCTTTACATGTCAGCACGGCAGTTTTTATCACAAATCCAATTTCTGTTTAACTTTCTTACAGAAACGCCTTCTGCTCACGATGGCTGCTCGAACCAAAAGAAAGAACTGGGTCCAGGTCGGCAGTATTTCCCGCGCCTATCGATATGATATAACCACCTTATTGGCTGTAGTCTGTGACATACTATGGATGAGATGTGAAATGTGCTGGGAATTAAATTAATAGTAATTATTAAATAATTATTATTTATCAACTGAATAAAGTTTCTTTTCCTAATATTTTTGTGTCTTTATTTATGTATATGTTCTTAGCTTATTTAATTAAAAAAATAAAAATACTAAGCTTTTATAACCTGGGTTACAATTGTCTTTGATTGCACATTCAAGTGACTGTAATTTTTTAATCAGATTGTAATTGGAATTTAGTTCCTTCTTTGAAATTTCTTTATTATACAGATTTTCAAAATGGTCTTTCCAGATTTCACAGTTCTGTGTGGGTACTTTTTGTGGTTTTGTTTTGCTCAAGTTATTCCACATCTCCCAGAACTGATTGTGTTTGATAGAATCTTCTATGTCTCTAAGTGTTTTATTTGTAGTTTAGTTTTTTGGTTCTGATTGAGTGTTTATATTGTTTAAGGGTATTACAGTATTTTTTGTCTTAAGTCCTGATCTTCTGGTTGTCTATGTTTTAGATTTGACAATTTTATTATTTTCTAATCGATTGACATTCATAATCAAACCATTTTTCTTTTTTCAGTTTTTTATCTTTACGTTTGTTTGTTTTTTGTAGTTCAGCCATAAAAGATGCTATGTGTAGAATGCTGTTAATTTCACTCACAGCATGATTTACACTTTTCTTATTATTCTCATAATTCTTGTTAGAGTTAGTGATTTTGTTAGATACGTGAACTGACTGAAGTGCAAGGATAAATTTCTCTGCACTATCAGGAGCCCATCTGTAGGTCCTGTGGACTGTGTACAGCTTACTGGACTCTGCTGCTGTTTGTTTCGGTTGATGTGACCATTTCAGGTACACATTAATTTGGCTGTGGTCTGATAGAGGAGTTTGCTGTCGGACAGTGAATGCGTTGAAGGAGGAGGGATCCATGTCAGTGATGGCATAATCTACTACACTAGCTCCAAGAGCTGAACAATATGTGAACCTCCCTAAAGAGTCCCCTCTGATCCTGCCGTTAAGCATGTACAGACCTAAGGCTCGACAGAGATGCACTAACTCTTTACCGCTCTTATTTACAGAGTAGTCCAGGCTGTTTCTGACTCTGGGATTCTACTGGAGGAGTGTAGACAGCACATAGGTATGTACAGTGGGGAAAATAAGTATTTAGTCAGTCACCAATTGTGCAAGTTCTCCCACTTAAAAAGATGAGAGAGGCCTGTAATTGACATCATAGGTAGACCTCAACTATGAGAGACAAAATGTGAAAAAAAAAATTTGAGAAAATCATTTTGTCTGACTTTTAAATAATTTATTTGCAAATAATGGTGGAAAATAAGTATTTGGTCACCTACAAACAAGCAAGATTTCTGGCTGTCACAGACCTGTAACTTCTTTTTTAAGAGGCTCCTCTTTCCCCCACTCATTACCTGTATTAATGGCACCAGTTTGAAGTCATTAACAGTATAAAAGACACCTGCCCACAACCTCAAACAGTCACACTCCAAACTCCACTATGGTGAAGACGAAAGAGCTGTCGGAGGACACCAGAAACCGAATTGTAGGCTGGGAAGACTGAATCTGCAATAGGCAAGCAGCTTGGTGTGAAGAAATCTACTGTGGGAGCAGTAATCAGAAAATGGAAGACCTACAAGACCACTACTAATCTCCCTCGATCTGGGGCTCCACGCAAGATCTCAGCCCGTGGGGTCAAAATGATCACAAGAACGGTGAGGAAAAATCCCAGAAAGCTGGGACCAACATTACAAAGGCTACCATCAGCAACACACTACGACGCCAGGGACTCAGATCTTGCAGTGCCAGACGTGTCCCCCTGCTTAAGCCAGGCACGTCTGAAGTTTGCTAGAGAGCATTTGGATGTTCCAGAAGAGTATTGGGAGAATGTTATATGGTCAGATGAAACCAAAGTAGAACTATTTGGTAAAAACACAACTCGTCGTGTTTGGAGGACAGTGAATGCTGAGTTGCATCCAAAGAACACCATACCAACTGTCAAGCATGGGGGTGGCAACATCATGCTTTGGGGCTGTTTCTTTGCAAAGGGACCAGGACGACTGGTCCATGTACATGAAAGAATGAATGTGGCCATGTATTGTGAGATTTTGGGTGCAAACCTCCTTCCATCAGCAAGGGCAATGAAGATGAAACGTGAGGAGATCTGCATGGAGGAATGGGCCAACATACCAGCAACAGTGTGTGCCAACCTTGTGAAGACTTACAGAAAACATTTGACCTCTGTCATTGCCAACAGAGGATATACAACAAAGTATTGAGATGAACTTTTTTTATTGACCAAATACTTATTTTCCACCATTATTTGCAAATAAATTCTTTAAAAGTCAGACAAAATGATTTTCTCAATTTTTATGTAGTTTTAGCCAGCAGTGTGATTTCTCTAATTTTACAGCTGTGATGTGCCTGGCCAGTTTTTCCTCGTACCACACCAAAAAGCCTCCAGAATCTCGACCGCGCTGGACTGAGCTTAATTTGATTGAGGGCACAATGACCTCACAGTAACCTGAGGGACAGTGGGTGGGCGTGTCTTCACGACACCACGTCTCTGTGAGAACGAGAACACCTTCAATGTTCTTTATAAAGTCAGGATCTCTACTCTTCAGACCAAACGCTGAGGAGTAGAGGCCCTGGATGTTCCAACAACTGATAAGAAATGAGCGCATTTATACCAAGTTTAAAATACGTATCAAGTTAGGTCTACATTGTGAGACAAAACAGAAGAAATAATCTACAAACAGTGGAGTATAAGTTATTTGGAAATATTGTTTCAAGAAGTATATTCAACAGTGCAATTTAGCTATAAGGATAAATAGTGCATTGAACAGTGCAATTATTATTGTTTTTTCCTTCCATTTCAAGTAGTAGTGCTACATATTGGCTTGGATATGGGCAGTAGACGTTGCTCTTATTTCTGCAGTAGTCTTGTACACAGGGTGTAGAGCATCTCTTTTATTTCTCCTAGCTCAAGTGTAGCTGATGGGGGTGCTTTGGGTGGGGGGGGGGGGGGGGGGGTGGGGCCTGTGCCACTGCAGCGGCATAGCTCTGTGGCCTTTGTCGTGGGGGGGGCTTCCTCACAGGTGATGACTTCTTGGTGGGGGGGTGTGGAGCAGCAGGTGAGTGTGGGGAGGGTGGGTGTGAGGAGCCCAGGGCCTGCTGGGCCTGACAGGTGATATCCGGGCATACCTTGGGATATGCAGGGGGGGTGGTCTGAAGGAGCCTGCAGGTGGTGTGGAGCGTGGGCTGCATCTTTTAGGGTCTTCGCAAAGATCTGGACGCCGTCCTCATGAAGATGAATTCCATGGTGCATGTGGCGGGGTGTGATGGAGTGGTGGTAGGCCAGGTGGAGGCCTCTCTCTCTCTCTATATATATATATATACATATATACATATATATAAACAAACCTCATATGTATAATATAATAACTCTTGTTCTACTCTGCGCATGCATCTGTCTCAGCGCTCCATGACAACACCCCTGGCATTAGTGTGTGTGTGTGTGTGTGTGTGTGTGTGTGTGTGTGTGTGTGTGTGAACCAACATTGTGAGCAGTGTTGACAGTGCGAACTGTCGACCAGCATTGAACAGGATGTGCTTGTTCCAGGCAGAATTAAAACAGAAGGCTAACAGTGTGACTACGTGGAATTATGTCTGATTCTCTTTCAGAGTTCAAATAGTCAGAGCAATGTGTTTACAATTTGACCATGGGTATCTATCCCATAACGCCACATCTCAAATCTACATCTGCTATTAGAGTTAGATAGTCTAAACGACTACTTAGAGAATACCTGCAGATCAGCTGTAGATATAGTAGCTCCACTAAAATATAAAAAAGCTAGATCCAAAAAGCTCGCCCCGTGGTACACTGACCAAACTAGAAACTTAAAACAAATAGCACGTAAATTAGAGCGGAAATGGCGAACTACTAAATTGGAAGTATTCCACTGTGCCTGGAAGGATAGCATTATTGAGTACAAACGGGCACTCACTAAAGCACGCTCAGCATACTTAGCCTCACTGATAGAGAAAAATAAAAACAATCCTAGATTTCTTTTTAATACTATTTCTAAACTTACAAAAAATCAAGCAGGCACAGAACCTCAGATTCCAGTAAACCTCACTAGTAATGTATTTATAGATTTCTTTGATAAAAAATAGAGAATATTAGACAAAATATAAAACCCTTTATTAGCAATACAACTGGTATGTCATCTGGTTTGGTTGATATTGATTTAAATTACATACCGGGAGAAAAACTTGATGCTTTTCATCCACTCCCAAAATCAGAATTAGAGAAAATAATTTCTTCCTTAAATTGTACTACCTGCACACTAGACTCAGTTCCCTCAAAGTTATTAAAAGAGGTATTACCAGCTGTAACTGAACCTCTTCTAACTATAGTTAACTCATCCATTACAATAGGTCACATGCCCAAATCATGTAAATGAGCAATTATCAAACCTCTGATCAAGAAACCAAATCTCGATCCGACTGTGCTATCTAATTATAGACCCATTTCAAACACATCATTTATATCTAAGATCATAGAAAAAGCTGTTGCCCAGCAATTATGCCTATATCTGCATAGGAATAACATATTTGAAAAGTTCCAATCTGGTTTTAGGCCCCATCACAGTACTGAAACAGCATTAGTTAAAGTAACAAATGATCTCCTCCTTGCATCAGATCAAGGCTATGTATCACTGCTAGTGCTTCTTGATCTTAGTGCAGCTTTCGACACAATTGATCATAGGATCTTGCTAGAAAGGTTAGAACGCTGGGTTGGAGTCTCAGGCACAGCCCTTTCATGGTTTCAGTCTTACTTAACAAATCGCTATCAGTTTGTAGAGCTCAATAATATTTCATCCAAACGTACAATGGTTAAATATGGGGTCCCGCAAGGCTCCATCTTAGGACCACTATTATTTACATTATATATGCTACCATTGGGCACAGTTATAAACAAACATGGTGTCAATTTTCACTGCTATGCGGATGACACTCAACTTTACAAATCAGCCAAACCCGATGAAAAACTCAGTTTAGGAAAAATTGAGGCCTGTGTAAGAGATATTAAATGCTGGATGTCTCTAATCTTCCTACAATTAAATGAGGACAAAACAGAAGTTCTCCTTGTGGGCCCTAAGGCCGCAAGACAGAAAATTCCAAATTTAATGCTTAATCTTGCAGACTATCCCATTACACCTGGCACAGTAGCCAAAAACCTAGGCGTCATACTCGACTCCAACCTATCATTTGATAAATATATAGATAATACTACTAGGATAGCTTTTCTACATCTCCGCAACATTGCCAAATTAAGAAATGCATTATCACAGGATGATGCAGAAAAATTGGTGCACGCCTTTGTTAGCTCTAGATTAGACTACTGCAATTCACTACTGTCAGGATGTTCAAATAGGAATGTAAATAAACTTCAAATAGTTCAAAATGCCGCAGCTAGAGTTCTGACCAGAACTAGAAAATTTCAGCATATTAGACCAGTCCTATCAGCCCTGCATTGGCTCCCAGTTAAATTTCATATTGATTTTAAAATTCTATTATTAGCATATAAAGCACTACACGGGCTTGCTCCTGAATACCTCCAGTAACTTATTTCCTACTATGAACCCCCACGTCAACTAAGATCACAGGGTGCTGGTCTGTTATTAGTTCCACAAATTAACAAGGTAACAGCAGGGGGAAGAGCCTTTTCTTATAAGGCCCCCCAGCTTTGGAATAATCTTCCTAAATGTGTCCGGGACTCTGACACAGTCACAATCTTTAAATCTAGGTTGAAAACCCACTTATTTAGTCTAGCGTTTGATAATTAATATCCCCCTTAGATAAAGGTACAGATCCAGGGGTTCATAGACAAAGGGTTTTATGGTAGACTGGGGTGCTGGTGCTGTCATCCTGTCACTGCTCGTGGTCACTCAAGTTTGTTGACAGTGCAGTGGACGGATGCCATTGTCTCAGAATGCCCCCAAGCCTATGTTACCTTCTGGTTCTGCCTTTTTTAGCTAGGCTGTAATAATTTAACTTAGTGCCGGAGTTGCTGCCACACTCCAGAAATGTTTATAATTTTACCTGTCCTGTATATGTCCTCATACAGAGCTAATTTTCCCTGTTTCATTTCTCCACATGGCTGCCCGCCTGCTTGAGGAAAAATGAGATGAGGAGAGACAAGCAATCCATCCTGGGCCGGCCACCTCCTGCCTAACCGGATGCCTACACCATGATGGACATTATTACATCTTTTATATTCTGTCTAAATGGACATTATTGCATCTTTTACATTCTGTCTACATTCTGTCTATATTGTTGTTGTTGTCATGGTGACCGGTGTCGGCCAGAGGAGGATGGGCTCCCCCCCTGAGTCTTGGTTCCTCTCAAGGTTTCTTCCTCATGCAAAAAACTAGGGAGTTTTTCCTTGCCACTGTCGCCTTTGACTTGCTCACTGGGGGCTAGGACTCGGCACTTGTAAAGCTGCTTTGTGACGACAACTGTTGTAAAAAGCGCTATATAAATAAAATTTGATTGATTGATTGATTGATCTGCTCCCTGTGAAGAGGCTCAGTGGGATGGCAGTTAGGAGGAGAAGTAGACCAGAGGTTCTTCACACTGGCCCATCAGGTGGGGCTCTGCTAACATGACCTGTCACCACTTTTCTACCTGACTGCACTTTGCCCTCTGTTGACACCTGCTAGAATTCACTTTCTTGCCTAGTGACAGGATACATAATGTCTGAGTAGATAAACCGCTATCACCACTACTACAAAATACATGGTCCTTTAGTAATTGGCTGGTTGTTAATACAAAGCACAAGGCATTTGGACTTGAATCTGTGTTCAGTATGGGGGCACAGAGATACACAGGAAAACAGTGACATTTTATCTTTAGTAACTGAGTCATGAGTGTAAGCCTTTTATTATCACAGTTCCCTGAACAACAGCTATGGTATATTTGAACAATAATTATAAAACAAAAACTCTTGTGTTGGATACTACTACGTAAATTAAACTAGACATAATGATTTTTTTCTACCTAAACAAAATGCACATGGCACTACTATTCAGCATGATTTTTAAATATATATAAAAATGCTAAGCATAGCCTTGAAACCTTCTTGTAAATTAAGCTTTGAGAAGCAAGTAATGAAGTTTTTCTTCAAAACTACTAGAATGGCAAATGAAGACAAAACCTCCGAGGTCTCCTGGTGAATATTCCATGCATGCCTCTCAAAGCAAATCAGAATTATGAACAGCCTCTTGGTAATTAAAATCTTGCGTCCCCAAGGAACAGGCATTTAACTAATGAAAGCTGTGTTCTAATGAAAGGGAGACTCTCTCATTAGCAGGCAAAGAATGCTCTCAAAAGAGTCACACATAGGGTGAAAGCACGTCATCAAAACACTCCTCACTTGAAAGATGCAGGAAAATATTGTAATAAAGCCAAGATCCTTGCCTAAACAAATTTCAAGGCCAGTTAAAGACAATCATAATGATTGCTTTGAGGATGGGGGAAAGTTAATCTTAATTCTCAGTACTTTAATTAAAAAGCTTTGAGGACAGTTTTTTATTTTTCTTATTTATTTAATTATTTATTTATTTTTAGCACAGCTTGTTTACTTTTTTTACATATTTAGTTGTTTGCATGAAAACACTGAGACATGAGTTCGGGAGTGAACTGTGATGTGTAGTGATGTATCTGAGAGTGTGGGAGTGAACTGTAATGTGTAGTGATGTATCTGAGAGTGCGGGAGTGAACTGTAATGTATAGAGGTGTATCTGGAAGTGTGGGAGTGAACTGTAATGTGTATAGATGTATCTGAGAGTGTGGGAGTGAACTGTAATGTGTAGTGATGTATCTGAGAGTGCGGGAGTGAACTGTAATATGTATAGATGTATCTGAGAGTGCGGGAGTGAACTGTAATGTGTAGTGATGTATCTGAGAGTGTGGGAGTGAACTGTAATGTGTATAGATGTATCTGAGAGTGCGGGAGTGAACTGTAATGTGTAGTGATGTATCTGAGAGTGTGGTAGTGAACTGTAATGTGTAGTGATGTATCTGAGAGTGTGGGAGTGAACTGTAATGTGTATAGAGGTGTATCTGGGAGTGTGGGAGTGAACTGTAATGTGTATAGATGTATCTGAGAGTGTGGGAGTGAACTGTAATGTGTAGTGATGTATCTGAGAGTGTGGGAGTGAACTGTAATGTGTAGTGATGTATCTGAGAGTGTGGGAGTGAACTGTAATGTAATGTATAGTGATGTATCTGAGAGTGTGGGAGTAAACTGTAATGTGTATAGATGTATCTGAGAGTGTGGGAGGGAACTGTAATGTGTAGTGATGTATCTGAGAGTGGGAGTGAACTATAATGTGTAGTGATGTATCTGAGAGTGTGGGAGTGAACTGTAATGTGTATAGATGTATCAGAGTGTGGGAGTGCACTGTAATGTGTATAGATGTATCTGAGAGTGTGGGAGGGAACTGTAATGTGTAGTGATGTATCTGAGAGTGGGAGTGAACTATAATGTGTAGTGATGTACAGTGTTGGGAACGTTACTTTAAAAAATAGTAAATAGTTATAGTAATTAGTTATAGTTACTCACTACTTGTTCAAAAAAGTAACTGAGTTAGTAACTGAATTACTCTATAATAAAAGTAACTCGTTACCAGGGAAAGTAACTATTTGCATTACAGTAAAAAAAAGTTATATGCCAATGAATAAGGATTTTTTGAAAAAGCAGTTTTCACAGTCAGTTGAAATTAGTATATCAGATGTGACGTTCGGGGTGGCGTGAAGGACGAGACACAAATCCTTGGTTGCGACAGACGTCACTTTTAATCTGAACATATAGAGGGCGCAATTAGCGCACGTAAAACACCAAATACACACAGAATGTGTTAACATTAGACAACGACGAGCACAGGACACTGCGCGAGCGCACATTAAATAGACAAACCACATTAGCACCATGTGATTACGAGACGAGTCACAGGTGAGACGGATTATCACAAGACACAACCACAACCACACAGATCCACAGACACAGACGATGCACGTGGACAACGTACACACACGCCCAAAAGGGAGGGGCCGGGGTTCTCAACGTGACAGACGCCTCCTCCAAGGGCACTACCCGTCCCGGGGTGCCAACAGAACCGAGTGCCCCGAACCCACGTCAATGGGCGGATCCGACGCGCTCAGTCCTGCGTCTGGGTAGTGACCGCCCTCGGCGAAGCGTCCGCCACGAACCGCCTAGAACACCCTCCCTGGGAAGACCGGGGAGAAGACGTTAGACACATTTAACGGGACGTTCACAAACACACAGACTGGTACATTCACACAGAGGAACAAAAGGAAAAAGGGGGTTTGGCACACACACGGGAAGACAAACACGTAACGGGCGCCAAGCTTCGCGCCAGGAGAATAGCGACTAGTGAGAAGAGCACGGGAGCCGCGGGTGCTGCAGGCGCTGCGGTGGGTAGTCCTCCTCCTGCCTTCGCTGCAAACCCTCCACCGGGCGCAGCGCGGCAAGACCCTCCCCTCGGTGGGCCATACGGGAGTCCATCCTCGCGGCGCGACCTCCCTCTGGACCGAGCAGTGGGAGTGTCTTCCTCTTCCTCCATCGCCTCCTCACTACCACGGCTCCAGCTCATAGGCTGCTCCAACCTGCCACCCCGGGAACAGTCCATCTCGCTACCTGGAGAGCGCTCGGGGGATGAGCCCGCCTTCGGACTCCTCCTCCCCTTTACCGTCCCGGCGGAGAGCTCAGAAGGGGATGACCTCTCTCTGCTGAAGGAAAAGTTCTCTGAACAGAAAACACAGCGGGTGTTTGCCCAGTAGGGACAGCATGTAATCCATCAGCTCTGAAGGTTTGGAATCGCCCAAACCAGACAGTGAAAGTCTGCGGGCACGCTCTGACTCCGACAGCTCGAAAATTTGTCGGAGAAGCGACTTAAGGGCTTGATACTTATCATCCTCGGGGGGTCTTGAAGGACACTTACCACTCTGGAGGCAGTGCCATTGTTCAGGGTAGTGACGGCATAATAATACTTCGTGTCGTCCTCCGTGATTTTCTGGATGTCGAACTGAGCCTTGGCTTGAGCAAACCAAATGGCTCCCAAAACTCCAGTAATTTAAGTGCTACTGCGTTCGCTGTCATGACGCGAATTCTTCGGAGTTGTCCAAATAGACGTTGGGGGTCACCACTGAAGCGGGTTCGGGAACTGCTTAATCCAAAAATCCCGAGGAGAGAAACTTTATTGTAACGCAACTGAACAGCACTGTTCGCTCTCACCTCTTCCCCACTAGCCTGCTGCACCCCTGGCACGCGCAGGCTCCGCTCCCCCCTAGTGTCACTTAAAGGGCTAAGACTCCTTGAGTGACCAAGTGCCTGTCCATTAGGGAATTCGCTGTGAGGAGTAGTAGTCGCTACATTAGTATTCACGCTATTTTCCATGACAACGCTGGGCAGGGCCATCTTGGTTGACTTTGTGTTAGAACTTCCGGTGCTACGGATACGCTGATAACGATTACAAGCAAAACGACAACAAACACAAAATGACTAGCATAATATGTTTAGTTAGAGCAGAGGTGGCCAACCCGTCAGAGACCAAGAGCCACAAGAGACCAAATTATTAGCGGGGAGGATGTAAAATGGACACAAATTAAGTATTAAGTAAAAAAAACAAGCACAAACTTCGATATAAACATAAGTCGTGATGTGCTTCAGGACTTTGTCACGTTTGGAGCACACTACGAGCTCTGTTATGTACACAACTGTTGTTTTCTAGGTAAAAAGTGGATAAACTCCGTTATCAACACTCATTACAACGCCACTGACCTGCGCTCACTTTTAGGAAGAAAAGAACAGACAGTGTCAGTAGTTTTTAAACCTCCCTCAGTCGTGTGCAGTGCCTTTGCTGCACCTCGTATGTGGTTTATTATAAACGTGTGACAGAAGAACCGCGTCTCACCAACGAGACTCAAATCACAATCACAATATCACAGATACTTCATGCCGCTAGTCTCCAGTTTTCCACTACGCCGGTTTTAAAAGTATTATCGGCTCGCTGGGCTTGTAAACAAACCGCGCACCACGAAGATTTAGCAGTGTGTCGCCCTCAGAGCTGATGAGGTAACCGGGCCACGACACACACCGTTAGTGCAGGTGAGAGCGGACCGGCTGGGGAGACGCATGAAACCAGGCAAAGAGCCGCAGGTTGGCCACTATA
Organism: Brachyhypopomus gauderio; assembly: GCF_052324685.1. Lineage (NCBI taxonomy): Eukaryota > Metazoa > Chordata > Actinopteri > Gymnotiformes > Hypopomidae > Brachyhypopomus > Brachyhypopomus gauderio. The sequence continues at coordinate 2,109,542 of NW_027506879.1, read as the reverse complement.
GTGTCACAATAATTGGAAGAAGAGGAAAACTTGGCTTGACCAACAGTGTTACGAACACAGCTCGAAAAGATCTGAGTGTTGCGGGGCACCTTATAACTTGTATCCACCGCCTTCCAAAGAAGAGAACCTGCGTCTAAGGCTGAAGGCGCTAAATTTAAAACATCCACCCAAACGTCCATACGTCTGCTCTTATCATTTTGTGGAGGGGAAACCAACACCAGATCATCCTTATCCCGAGAAATGGCTCGGTTATGAAGCTCCGATTAAGCAAACGTGTCGGGTGCTTGTGAGGCTATCAGATAAGTAACTATTTTATAATCAGTGGCCACATCTTTTCCTTGCATTCATTTAGTAATTTTAAGTAATTAAGTAAAGAAGTAAATAGACAAGAATGCCTATTTTATGAAAAAAATCATTAAAATATAGTAGTGTACACTAATGCAAAAATAGCTGACCGGAAGTTCTAACACAAAGGCGGAAGAAACACACACTTGAAAGTGGGCGTGGCGAAATACGGTGAATATGCAACTTTTCAAGATGGGTGGTGACCATGGTGGCCATTTTGATGTCTGCCATTTTGGATCCAACTTTAGTTTTTTCAATGGGAAGAGGGTCATGTGACACATCAAACTTATTGAGAATTTCATAAGAAAAACAATGGTGTGCTTTATTATTTCATGAGTTATTTACAGGTTTCTGACCACTTATAAAATGTGTTCAAAGTGCTGCCCATTGTGTTGGATTGTCAATGCAAACTCTTCTGCCACTCTTCACACACTTCCAACACCACAGAGGAAATGCTAGCACAGACTTCCAGCATCCATAGTTTCAGGGTACTAGTGTTAAAGTGTACTAGTACAAGAGGCTCAAAAATGTCTCAAAATGGGCCAAAAATAGCCTCTACACAAAGGGGCAGAAGAAATACAGAAGAAAATGTCCAAAAAACAAAAAAAGCAGTTTTGATTTTGGGGATGTACAGTGTGTATATGTACACTGGCAATATGAAACTTTTTCTATTATATCATCTCTGATTCAATAGGGTCTTGTCTGACTAAATGAAAAAAATATTGAGCACTTACATGCAAGTATTGAAGAGTTACACAACATTGCACATTAAATGTCCCAAGGAAAGAGTACCACACCCTTTTCCAAATGTGGCACACTCTGATCCATGACCAGTGTTCTCAAGTCTCACGCATTGAGCATGTGACACACGCATTTTACCGTCTTCACACGCCACACTTCCGATTTCACACGGCGAAAAAAAAATCTAGTTTATTTACCTCTGATCCATATATATATATATATATCACTGGCGATCGATCGCAAAATACAACTACGTTCACCACCCCCCCCCCCCCCCAACAACTTACGTTCGCCATGCTAAGACCCTAAACGATGCTGAGGATGTACTACAGTACTTAAATGTCCTAATACTGTTTATCATCTAATATTTAGGTGATATTTAGTATGAATTCTCGTATGCACAATTGTTTATTTTTTACTCACAAACACAAATGAGTCTTTCGTAAATCTTTGGAGCTGTTGTTCATGCTAACTTCTGGTTCAGTGTTGTACCCAAACAACTCAACATAAACTCCAGCCAAAGTAAGCCTTTGCTTTTCTATGATGTCCAGAAGTATACACAATCAAAATGTCAACTAACAAAATAATGCTTCAATCTGACTGCTTCAATTTTGCCAAATAGAGTCAATCATGTGTGTTATGGACAGCTTAGCGTATCTTAGCTTAGCATGTTTACAACCCAACTGGCTTGTTGTTTTGCGCATGTCCTTGTCAAAGACAAATATTCAAGAATCATGGTGAGGTGTTAATCTTTTCAGCTTCGTGTGAACTATTGGTTAGAACAGCTTTCAATCACTTTGAAAGTGTCAGCTGGTTTCTGTTGAGATTGTTGTTTGACCCACTACCCCTTCCTCTTTCACATCTCGCTAGGCAGAGCATTCAAAGTGACAAGCACATTCACAGTCCAATAAAAATGAAGGATTTCAACAGCAGACAGCTGTTTGTTGTTCTCAGCAAAGGAGAGGATTATGCAATTTTTTGCAATGAAGTGAGCAAGCAAATAAAGGTATTTACCAACATTTTCTCTACTGTTTTAGAGTGTGATATTGAAGCTTTGTTAGTAAATGAATTTTAGGTGAGAAAACACTAGGACTAGAGAAGGGAGTGGTTAAGGCTAAAGAAGGGAGTGATTAAGGTTAAAGAAGGGAGTGGTTAGGGTTAGGGTTAACACTCTATCCAAATATACATGATTTACCGATAGTCTCACCAACAATGACCATTTCAAACTGTCTAACTGATTATTTTATCTGAATATTTAAGACCACTCTGTTTCTACTTCAATACGCAAAAAATAAATCAAATCAAATATATTTGTATAGCGCTTTTCACAACACATGTTGTCACAAAGCGATTTACAGGATTTACAAGTTTAACAATACTATGGGTCCAAATCCCTAATGAGCAAGCCAAAGGCGACAGTGGCAAGGAAAAACTCCCTAGATGGTGGGGAATAGGAAGAAACCTTGGGAGGACCAAGACTCAAAAGGGAACCCATCCTCCATTGGGCGGCCCGTTAACACACAAGTTACACAAAAATAAATTATACAAACGAATACACAAATATAAAATAATATAAAATTTTTATGAAATATAAAAAAAGTTTATATTTCAATATCTATCTCAAGCAATTAACACACCACAGTATGTTTATCCATCAAACCCATGTCTCATGGTGGTGTTAGTGAAGCACGACATGTGGGGTCTTCTCAAGCACTGGAGCGCTCTCATGTAAAAATGGAGCCATGTGGCTTGAGGACTCTTGCAAAGGGAACAATCTGTGTGTGCTCCACAGGTCTGCCTTGCTCTGCATGAGTCTCCACTACAAAGTCCTGGAGTGGCTCATTGACCAGACATAGAGGACCTGCCTGGAAAAGACCGGGAACAATGCAGCTGGTCTGCTTAAAGCAGCAGGCCTATAAACCCTAACAGAGTCCTGAGCTGCACAGCACAACGCTGTCCTTGCTCATAAAGAAATCACCTCTTAGGAGAAACTCATGAGTCATATAGCTCTACTGCACAGGTTCACTGTTTCCATTTTGTCCTGTTTCTCTCTCTCAGATGCATTCTGTTCAGGACACACACACACACACACCTTTCTCATACACTCAATGACCTTAACATCAGATTGCTGATGGTTAGGCTTTTCCTTCCTTTTAGATGTCCTACATATCACAATAGCCTTGAGTGGGGACAAAACTTCCTCACTCTGTCTCTCTGTCTAGGGATAGTCTACACACACACACACACACACACACACACACACAGAAGTGCATACAAACATGCTCACAGACCTCTGGCACTGCCTTAATTAGAACACACTAAGCCAGTGGTTCTCAAACTGTGGTACGCGTACCACTGGTGGTACGCAGAGCACCCCGCGGTGGTATGCCAGATGAGCTCGGAAAATAAAAGATGTTTTGAGTTTTTTTTTTTTTTTACACAAAATTCAGAAATTCGGAAATTCAGAAACTAAAAGATCTGAAACAGCGCAAATCCACAATAAAGAATACAGCGTGCCCAGTCTCCAAGGCACAGGAAGCCTCCTACCATGCTAGTTTGCGGTTTGCCAAAGCGGGTAAGCCCCACACAATTGGTGAGGAACTTTTGTTTACCGTTGGCAAAAGGGATGACTCGTATTATGTGCGGAGAAAATGTCGCTAAACAGCTCGACCTGGTGCCTCTTTCAAACGACACAGTCACTCGCAGAATTGATGAAATGGCGCACAACGTCAGACAAACATTGACTGAGAGAATTAAAATGAGTAAATGCTTCTCACTGCAGTTAGATGAATCCATAGATGTCGCAGATTTAGCAAACTTGCTCGTTTACGTGCGATATGAGGGCATGTCGCGCGAAGACTTTGTTCTGTAAACCACTACCAACACAAACTACAGGAGAACTACATTATAACATATGTGTGTAATGAGCAGGGTTCCCAACTCTCGCGCATTGAGCGTGAGACAAACGCATTTGACTGTCTTCACACGCTCTCACGCCACACATCCGATATCTCACGCCAAAAAAAAATCTAGTTTATTTACCTCTGATCTACATCTATGATTAAATGAGTTACTAGTTTGCTCTGGCACCAACCACCGACGATCGATAGATCGCAATATACTTAATTCGTGTCGTCGACCCCACAGCAGGTTTTTTATTTTTTGGAGGGGGCAGGTGGTGGTACGTGGAGGTTTTAGTTTGACAATTGGTGGTACTTTGACTAAAAAGTTTGAGAACCGCTGCACTAAGCTATTTGTTACTCTCTCTTCCTTTATAGCTGTATAATTAGATCAGTGTTGAAGACCTGGGAGTGATGGATAAGTTGGAGTGATGGAGGAGTGGGAGGATGGAGGAGTAGGAGTGATGGAGGAATGTGTAGTGGGTGAAAAGCATGTGGTGGAGGAGCCAGCAGGGAAAATACACTGGTTCCCGGCTTCTCTGGATGCACACACACAGGACACACTCCATGCGGGGTAAAAGTAGTGTTTAATAGGACAAAAGTCACCCACGCATCTCACCATTACTGTCCAGGTAACTCAAGAGTAGACACAGCAGACCGGAGGCTATGCTACAACTAGCTCGCAGTCCCACGCAGGATACACAACAAGAGTGCACAGGCGCAGTGGTACAGTACATGTAAAACCACAGTTACAAGTGTTTCTTAGATTAAAATTAAAGCAATAAGGTATTCATATGAGCTACTTTAAATAAATATTCTTGGTAACGACAGGATGCATTTCTGTTCCAGAGTGAACTTATCAGACGCCAAGACCCAGTTTCTGAAAGTATGTCTCTTTTTGTATAAACACACAGCAGCCAATGCCACACACACAACAGGCAAAACAATTCAACCAATACTCCAACTTCAACTCTTGCCAAAACCATATTATTGCATCCAATCTCTACACACAAATATTATATCAACAGCCTCTCATATAACAACTACACACTGATGTGATAAATAGAAAACAGTACTACCCTGTTGTAACGTTCGAGGGCTGGGAGTGACACAGGAGCAGGGTTTTGAGTGATTTATTGAACAGAAAGTTGGCTGACTAAACACAGGGAGGTAAACAAGCATAACATAAACCCAAGCTAACATACGATAATTAACATAGAGAAGAGACCGTGGACAAAACCGAAACTGATAACAAGTAACACTGCAAACACAGGAATAAGTAAACCAATAGCACCAACACCAATAAAACAAAACTGAACTACAAAACGGACATAACCTAATTAGACATAAGCACAAAACACACGAATCAAGACACACCAAGTAAAGACTGCTACCGAGCACGAACAGGACAAGGCAGAACTACTGAATACACGTAAGACTGACTCGAGACTGAAACATTGAACTAATACGACGACTGATACACATACAGACATACACACAGAATCCTGAAACACGAAACAAACACAGAAACATCAAACTAACACGACGACTGATACTCATACAGGCAAAAACACAGAATCCTGAAACACGAAATAAACGCAGCACCCAAACTAAACTAAACTACCGAACGAACTCTGACAAATGAGACATAGGCATACAAGAAGAACTAACATAAGAGCAGAAACGAAGATAGGGGCAGTAGGAAGACAAACAAAACCAACCAAACCAGCACACGAGGAAACGGAGGGACAACTCGATGGGGAGCGCAGAGGGACAGGAACAAGGAAGCACTCGGACGAAGTAAGGACGTAATCACCTGCAACGAGGGCTAAAACAAAGGGGATTAAATACTATGAAAAGGGGGGGTGAGAAAAAAGACGCAGGTGATACACTAATGGACAGGGGCGTGATGGACAGAGAGAAAAACAAGGAAACGAGAAATAAGGCGGGGCTAGGGCAGATAACACAGGACTGGGGAGGGGGGCGGACCTGGACCTGACACCTGTGTTTGAGTGTTCCGTTTGTAGTCTGCTGTAAACATATGTCAGCGTACTCACTTATACATGAATATTCACAAATACAGATGTTATTTCTGCATATTGAGTACATTTATACCAAAAGTTAAAACACAATTATATGGGGAAGGGTTTTTTTGGTTTTGCATGAACAGTACAGCAACACATACTGTATATATTGTAAACTCATGGACAACAAAAACTTGTTTGGCTTTTATGTGCGCCTTTATTTTGATATTCTTGGTTTCCTTTTATGTGCACCTTTATTTTGATATTCCTGGTTTTGTCTGACTTCATGCCCCACCCTTTTACTCCACCCCCTTGTTATTGTTTTCATGTTTGTTTCTTGGTTTAGTCAGTGTATTTAGGTTCTGTGTTTGGGCTGTTTTGTTATTGGTTATTGTTAGTAATGTGCATTCTCTAGTCTCTTCAGTTGTTTACGTATTCATGACATTGTTTCTTTTTGGCTTACGTGTCTCCCCAGTTCAATGTATTATTGTTTTCAGTAACACTTTACAATACGGTTCCTTAATTATTATTAAAGTACTTATGAACTAAGCAATAGGTAATGGAGAATTATCATCATAGTTTTACCTTAATTACTCTTCACTATAATAAACTACTATGTTGGGTCACATGTAAGTAATTAATAAATAGTCTTCATCTATTTTTGTAAGTACTTACTTTCGGTTCCTTAATTAATGTTTAAATACTTATTAGCTAAGGAACAAGTAATAGTGAATTATCATTATAATTTTCATTAATTACTCTTCACTTCACTGTTAGTTCACATATAAGTAATTAATAAGTTGTCTTCATCTATTTTTGTAACTACTCATTTAGTCCTTCATTAATGCTTATTTACTTGTCACTCAGGCATGTCTTTGTGTGCATGTGTGCTGGTTTGGGTACGCCCCTGTGTGTGTGTGTGTATGTGTGTGTGTCTAGCGATGTCTAGACAATTGCCTTTGTAAGTTGTCTCACCTATCTCCAGTTACACACGTTATGTATTATTGTTGAGATATGTAAGTGTGTATCCTGTCCATGTCCTTCATCAGTTGTTGTTCGACCTTTGTCATTTTTTTTTCTTTTTATTGTCTGTTCTTGTCTGTGTTTTTTTTGTATTTCTCTGTACAGCATCCTTGGGTACTTTGAAAGGTGCTATAGAAGTGGAAATTATTATTATTATTATGAGTGTTGTGTTGTTTGTTTTCGTCACTGCTTTAAACGCTGCTCCCGTCTTGGTATCCTGTCTGCTCGAAACGTCACAGTAAGTAACTTCAGAAAAAGTAATCACGTATTTACTTAACAGTACAGTTTACTTAACACTAAGTACTCCTCATTGTAATGACCTGTAATTACAATGAGGAAGTGTTAGTGTGCAGCAGAGGTGGGTAGAGTATTCAACAATTTTACTCAAGTAAAAGTACAGTTACTTGAACCAAATGTTACTCAGGTAAAAGTAAAAGTATGCATCCCAAAAAATTTACTTGAGTAAAAGTAAAAAAGTACTTTGATTAAAAGCTACTCAAGTAGTGAGTAAATGCATGAGTACTGTCTCGTGTCAGTAAATTACATCATGGGAAATTGAATAACGGGAAACAATGACTTTTAATGATAAAAATAATTTATTATAAATAAATATTATATATATAAATTATTTATTATAAATAATGTATTTTTGTTTGTTCCTAATTATTAGGCCTGTGTAACTTTAATTTGTTCCACAAAGCCACTAACTGATGAGACTGTCAGCCAATACGTGTAGCTACAACTTGACCCCAACTGAATCAATTTGTAGCAGACTTAATCATCATATATTGCTAGTGTGTACACTAGTGTAAGTTTGAACTGGTTTTAAGTATTGCACTGCATTACATTTAATAATTACATCATACAAACGTTATGCCTCAGAGATATAGCATTACACAAAATTATACATACAGCAAACTTATTGCATCATGTTTCCTCATATTTGATGTTGAGTTCTTGTAGGCTGAAATGTCCACACGTTTGCAGACACAATTGGCAGCGCCAAGGTTGCAAACTCTCACGCACTGAGCGTGAGACACACGCATTTGACCGTCTTCACACGCTTACACGCCACACATATGATTTCTCACGCCAAAAAAAATCTAGTTTATTTATATCTGATCCACATAAATGATTCAATGAGTTACTAGTTCGCTCTGGCGCCAACCACTGAATATCGATCGATATAATACTTAATTTGTGTCCATTTTACACCCCCCCCCCCGTCCCCCCCGTCAACAATTTACGTTCACCACCCAAACCCCCACCCCCGTTTAAATCTCACTTGAAAAGTGATCTTGAAAACTTGGCAACCCTGCAGCGCATTATATAACTGTCCTTTTACACGTTTGTAATGTAAACATTGGCTGTATGTGAGGTCAGGGATGCTCGGGAGGTTTTTCTGTCACTTTCTTGCTACGGTGGAGAAAGTTTGCGTATGTGATTACGCGATTGACCGGCTTCATTTGATTGGTCACTCGTACTCGGTTGACGAGACGTTGGTCAGTCTTCTCCATTGACTGTACAGTCAATGGTTTTCTCACTGAAAAGACGAATTATTTACAAAACGAAAGTAACGGTAGCGTGCGGCGCAAATCCGATTGTAACGGAGTAAAAGTCGCGTTTTTCTCACCACATATTTACTCAAGTAAAAGTAGAAGTCTTTCATATTAAAACTACTCCTACAAGTACATTTTTGTCCAAAAATCTACTTGAGTAAATGTAACGGAGTAAATGTAATGCGTTCCTACCCACCTCTGGTGTGCAGTGTATAATAGTAATAATAATAATAATAATAATAATCTTTATTTGTATAGCACCTTTCATACATACATGCAGCTCAAAGTGCTTTACAGTATAAATAAAAAGAAACATAAAAAGGAGATAAGACAAAAGGAAAATGTAAAAAGAAATTAAAGATAAAATATTAAAATAACATAAAATGTAAAAAGTAAAGTAAACAATATAATAAAAGTAAAGTAAATAAGATAATAATTGGGACCAACAACCCATATGTAAAATCCCAAATCAATTAAACACGTCAAAAAGGGTCCTCAAAATTTAGATCCACTCCGCATACCAACGTAGCAACAGTTCCCCCTGCCCCTCTGGCCAGACTGACGGGCGCTAGGCTAAGTCCTATCTCGCGTGGGCGATATCGCAGTATCCCCACCTTATGGACTTTCTGTAGGCGATATCTCACTATATCCCTATCGTCTAACAGAGATCATCCGGCGGGTGGACACTGGCAGTTATTTAACACTCAAAAAAGAAAAATCCTCGAATTTTTTATAAACTAACAATGAAACTGAAAATTCCCACTTACTGCGGTTTTCGTTAGATCGGGCGGAGAACACCACCGGAGACTGGCGGTGACATCACTCCCTGGATAGGTACTTTCCCTTTGCTCGTGGGGTTCCCACTTTGCCCAGCCCAGCCAGGCATCCCCCGGGGAGCGTCCTCAAAGATCAGTCACCGCCTTTCCGGGGTCCCTCTCGCCGACCCTTGTTCATGACTCCAAATTGTCATGGAAATTTTTTTAAATAAATGGATGAGGACTCAGACGTGGTTAAATGAATATTATAATTTTTTTTTCAAAAATATAAATATATAAATATTTTATTAAATTTTTAAAATTTTATTTAAAATTAAAGATAAAAAGAAAACAAACAATAAAAATTTAATAAAGTAACAAATTATAAAATAATAGAATAAAGTAAATAAGACAGAGAGTTTCTTAACTAAAGGCAGATCTAAACAGGAATGTTTTCAGACTGTTCTTGAAACTATTCAGGGATGAAATGCCTCTGAGCTCTTCAGGAAGAGAATTCCAGAGCTTTGGGCCATAGTGGCTAAAGGCACCCTCGCCAATCTTTAATCGGCTTTTAGGAATCACCAGTAGATTACTGTTTGAAGACCTGAGAGACCTGACTGGAACATATCTAACCACCATTTCACTGAGGTAAAGAGGGGCAAGACCATGAAGACTGTCACGTAGGGCAACGCCCCCTCTCGTAGCTGTCACTCTGGGTTCCCTCATGTCCGTGTTCCCTGCCTGTTTGTCCCGCCCTGCTCGTTGGTTTTGATGTTTCCTTGTTTGTTGCCACGCCCCAGTGTCATTGTCATCACCTGTCCCTAGTTAGTTTCTTTGTATAAAGTCCCAGTATTTCCCCAGTCCAGTATCCGTGATTTTGTCTACTTCGTGCCTTGTGCTTTGTTATACCTGTTCGTTGTGAGTATTGTTTCCGCTGCCTGCATTCCTGCCTGTTCCGTGTTTCCCCGTCGTGTTTGGTTTATCTGTCCGAGTATGTCTGTTGTTATTTCTTGTATGGACTGCCTTCCCGTTATGACCCCTGCCTGCCACTACGACTCTGCTTTTGGAATTTCCTGTATTAAATCTCGCTCTCCTCCGCGTTTGTGTCCGTCTCCATGTTCTGCCCAGCGCAGATCGTTACATAATCACGGATCTTACAAGGACACAGCGAGGGAGCGAGACTCTGGTGAGTTTAATCACTGCGATGAGATGTTGGCTGGTTCGGTCCAGTTCAACTCTCCGATATCACAGTGTGAACGAACCAGAGACAGAAATTCCCCTGGCGCTGTGGGAACACGGAAGTCTCGACGCGCACCAACGAAAGCCCAGTCACTTTCGTTTTCGACTGGCTTTCGCGTCGAGACTCCTGTTGAGCGCTACGTGTCTGCCCGGCTTGATCACTATAGGGAGGAGAAACCTATAGTACAAGTCGCGGGCAGACGGATTGAGTGCACAGACTGGCGTTTGCTAAACCCTCGGTTGGCTCTCGATGGCTTCTGCGAGCTCCCGACGCCTCAGAGGAGGCGGAGCCGTCGCAGAGAGAGCCGCCGAGGGGCTTCTGTGTCTGTGTATTCTTCCAGGCTCACCCAGGACCCTGAGGAGGAGGACCTACCGCCGCTGACCCCACCAGCTATACATCACGACACCCCCAAGTATTTTTTGGGGGGGAGTACAAGCCACGTCGGCTTGGCGGACACGCCCCCCGATGACGTCAGTATGGTGGCTCCGCCCCCCGAGGACGTCGGCTTGGCGGACACGCCCCCCGATGACGTCAGTATGGTGGCTCCGCCCCCCGAGGACGTCGGCTTGGCGGTTCCGCCCCCCGAGGACGTCGGCTTGGCGGTTCCGCCCCCCGAGGACGTCGGCTTGGCGGTTCCGCCCCCCGAGGACGTCGGCTTGGCGGTTCCGCCCCCCGAGGACGTCGGCTTGGCGGTTCCGCCCCCCGAGGACGTCGGCTTGGCGGTTCCGCCCCCCGAGGACGTCAGCATGGCGGTTCCGCCCCCCGAGAACGTCGGCTTGGCGGTTCCGCCCCCCGAGGACGTCGGCTTGGCGGTTCCGCCCCCCGAGGACGTCGGCTTGGCGGTTCCGCCCCCCGAGGACGTCGGCTTGGCGGTTCCGCCCCCCGAGGACGTCGGCTTGGCGGTTCCGCCCCCCGAGGACGTCAGCATGGCGGTTCCGCCCCCCGAGAACGTCGGCTTGGTGGCTCCGCCCCCCGAGTGCATCTCCTCACCTCGGATTCCTGTCCCCGCTGCCCGTAGGCAGTTCATACCTGTTCCTGTCCCCGCTGCCCGTCGGCAGTTCGTGCCTGTTCCTGTCCCCGCGACCCTGGAGGGGTCGTCCACGCCGGTCCCTGTCCCCGCGACCCTGGAGGGGTCGTCCACGCCGGCTCCTGTTCCCGCTGCCCGCCAGCGGACCCTGCCTGTTCCCGCTGCCCGCCAGCGGACCCTGCCTGTTCCCGCTGCCCGCCAGCGGACCCTGCCTGTTCCCGCTGCCCGCCAGCGGACCCTGCCTGTTCCCGCTGCCCGCCAGCGGACCCTGCCTGTGCCCGCTGCCTGCCGCCCGGCCGCGCCTGTGCCCGCTGCCCGCCGCCCGGCCGCGCCTGTGTCCCCAGAGACTGTGCTGCCCTCTATTGGGCCTGGACTCTTTGTGCCCCCTGCTCTGCCATGTGCCCCTGTCTCGTTGCCCATGTTCCCCTTGCTCCCATGTTCTGTCCCTGGTTTTGTGTTGGTCCCAGTTCCTGTGTGTGTACCTGTTCGTGTCCTCGTGCCCGTCCCTGTGTCTGTGTCTGGTCGTTTCCTCCAGGTCCCTGTCCCCGTGTCTGTTCCCCAAGTCCTGACCCACTTTGTTCCTGTGCCGGTCTCTGTAGTCCAAGCCGTTTTTGTCTCAGTGTTAGCCTCTGCCCTGTCCCCTGGCCCCGCTCCAGTGTCTGTCCCCGGTCCTGTCCTGTCCAGCCCTGCTCCTGTGCCTCACCCTGGCCCTATCCGGTCTCCCTGTGTCCCGTGTCATGCCGTGTCCCAGGTCCCTCGTCCTGTTTTGTCTAGTCCTGTCCCTCCGGTCTGTCCTGTGTCCGCTGTCCCTGTCCTGTCTGCCCTTGCGCGCCCCGGAGTGGCACGCTTTGAGGGGGGGTTCTGTCACGTAGGGCAACGCCCCCTCTCGTAGCTGTCACTCTGGGTTCCCTCATGTCCGTGTTCCCTGCCTGTTTGTCCCGCCCTGCTCGTTGGTTTTGATGTTTCCTTGTTTGTTGCCACGCCCCAGTGTCATTGTCATCACCTGTCCCTAGTTAGTTTCTTTGTATAAAGTCCCAGTATTTCCCCAGTCCAGTATCCGTGATTTTGTCTACTTCGTGCCTTGTGCTTTGTTATACCTGTTCGTTGTGAGTATTGTTTCCGCTGCCTGCATTCCTGCCTGTTCCGTGTTTCCCCGTCGTGTTTGGTTTATCTGTCCGAGTATGTCTGTTGTTATTTCTTGTATGGACTGCCTTCCCGTTATGACCCCTGCCTGCCACTACGACTCTGCTTTTGGAATTTCCTGTATTAAATCTCGCTCTCCTCCGCGTTTGTGTCCGTCTCCATGTTCTGCCCAGCGCAGATCGTTACAAAGACATTTAAAAACTATGACTAGAACCTTAAAATCTATTCTAAAGCTGACAGGTAACCAGTGCAGTGAGTGGAGTGCAGGTGTAATATGATCTCTCTTTCTCCTGCGGGTCAGAACCCTTGCAGTCGCATTCTGAACTCTCTGTAGGTGCGAAATAGAGCTCTTTGGAAGAGCAGATAGAACAGCGTTACAATAATCTAGCCTTGATGTGATAAATGCATGGACAAGTTTTTCACTGTCAGCAGGAGAGAGCATATCTCGGACCTTAGCGATGTTTCGAAGGTGAAAATAAGCTGTCTTGCATGTAGTCATGATGTGTGATTTGAAGCTGAGCTCATTATCAAAGGTGACGCCCAGGTTCTTAACACATTGACTGGCATTCAGATTCATTTGATTTAAATAAGTCTGGACATCATTCCTTTGTGAATCACTGCCAAGAACAAGAACCTCTGTCTTCTGTTTATTTAATTGCAGAAAGTTGTCAGACATCCATGTCTGTATATCATCTATGCAGTCAAACAGTGAGCAAATTGATTTTAGGGCTTTAGGTTCTAACGAACTATAAAGTTCAGTGTCATCTGCATATTGATGATAACTAATACCATGTTTATGATGTGTGGTAACGGAAGCATATATAGGTTGAATAGTAACAGCCCAAGAATTGATCCTTGGGGGACGCCACAAGTTATTTTTTGACGTGTGGAGGAAGAGGTACCTAATGCTACATAGTAATCACGCCCAGTTAGGTACGATCTAAAGCAGTCTAAGACTAAGCCACTAAGGCCTACCCAGCTCTGTAGTCGATCAAGAAGTATTTCATGATCAACGATGTCAAAAGCGGCGCTTAAATCTAGCAGAAAAAGGACTGAGAGTTTGCCTGCATCCTTATTCAATCTCAAGTCATTTACTACCTTAACTAGGGCTGTTTCAGTGCTGTGGAGAGCTCTGAAACCAGATTGAAAAGTGTCATTTATTTGATTTACTTTGACATAGTCATTCAACTGGATTGACACTACGTTTTCAATTATTTTGCTAAGAAAGGAAAGGTTAGATATAGGTCGATAATTATTAAGAATTGTGGGATCAAGATTTCTGTTCTTTAATAGTGGTTTAACCATTGCAGTTTAAAAAATTTTAGGGAATTCACTCAATTGCAGAGACTGATTAACAATCGTTAGAACTTCATTTGCTAATGAGCTCAGAACCTGCTTGAAAAAGCATGTTGGTAAAGGGTCCAGTTCACAAGTAGAGGATTTTAGTGATGAGATCACATCAAGTGGTGTTACCATGTCAACTTCTTGGAAATAAGACATATTAAAGTTAGGCTGAGTAAGTGATGTAAGGGTTGATGGTCTATTAGTGCTTGTTGCTATGTTCTGCCTTATACTAGTAATCTTGTCCCTAAAAAATATAGCAAACTCCTCACATTTTTCAACTGAAACAGTCTCAGGGAAGCCACAGGAGGTGGGGTTTACTAGCTGATCTATGCTTCTGAACAAGACAGCTGAGTTATTATTGGATGAATTGATTAAGGTAGAGAAATAGTTTTTCCTTGCTGATTTCACTTCACTGTTGTAATTCTGCAATATTGTTTTATAAATATCAAAATGTACTTGCAATTTTGACTTTCGCCAACGTCTCTCAGCCTGCCTACAATCTTGCCTAAATTTTACAATAGATAGAGTGTTTCTCCAGGGCATCTTAATTTTACCAGAGATTATTTTGGTTACCTTTGGTGCCACAGCATCAATACAGTTCCTAACTCTGTGTGTGAATTTTTCAACTAGCTCATTCCCATTTTCTGAGAGGGGAGGGAGGGACTGTATCATGTCTGTGAAGGCCACGGCACTGCCAGCACTGAGATAACGCTTGGTTATTGTACGCTTTTCACTGAGTGTTCTAGTAGATAATGACATATTGAAAAATACACCAAAATGGTCAGAGATTGCAACATCAGTAATTTCAGTATTATTAACCTCTATACGTTTAGAAATAATCAAATCTAAAATGTGGCAGAGGTGGGGACTCGAGTCACATGACTTGGACTCGAGTCATTAATATTAACACTAGAAGCGCCAAAGCTCCGGTCATTTGACCGCTGTGACGTCTACTAGAAGCGCCGCCTCTGGTCGACCTACTTATACCTAGAAGCGCCGAGCATCGGTCACTTGACCGCACAAAAAAAATGCCAGCGGGTGCCGCAAAGATTCATATGTCATTTAATATTTAGTATAACTAAATAAAGATCAATAGTTTTCAAAACTAAATTATTCACAAAGTTCAAACTGATTATTGTGTAAAGACAAAACGGAATTCGTCCGTTGAACGAAAGTGAGTGTTTCACTTTCCAAAGTCTTAAAATACATACTTTATTTATTAATATTATTTAATATATACTATATATAAGTTTACATAAATGGTTTTCAAACCGTGAGAGAGTCTTGCTTTGCCTAATTAATGCTTTAGTAGTTTGCAGGAATTCTGCGAATGGTAATTAGCCTACCTATCAAGTCAATATCTCAAAGGAATGATCTTTCGGGTATAATCCCTCTTCGCCAGGGCTAGCTGTTAGATACATACATTATGTATGGCTGCTTTTGACACACTGGCATTACAAAAGAATTAAGCAGAATGCAAGTTACGTATGTAAATGCATACCTTTGCGAGCGAAACTGAGATGATGGCATGGGCGGTGCTGTTATGAACACTTTATTCACAATAGCATTCATGAGGCAACGCGAGCTATAAATTCGTCGGAATGCGGCTACACAGTTTGCTTGAAAGCTTGGTTTTGGCATTTGAACAGCAACATAGTTTGCGTGACTCCTTGGTTTGGGCGTTTGAACAGCAACACAGTTTGCTTGAAAGCTCGGTTTGGGCGATCGAACAGCAACACAGTTTGCTTGAAAGCTCGATTTTGGCGTTTGAACAGCAACATAGTTTGCGTGACTCCTCGGTTTGGGCGTTTGAACAGAAACACAGTTTCCTTGAGAGCTCGGTTTGGGTGATCGAACAGCAACACAGTTTGCTTGAAAGCTCGGTTTGGGTGATCGAACAGCAACACAGTTTGCGTGACTCCTCGGTTTGGGCGTTTGAAAGGTTGCATAGTGCATTATAAAAAATGGCACAGAGAATCATGTACACCCCAAAGCAAGTGCTGGACATGCTGTGCAATATTGATGAGATGGAATCGGAGGGCGAACAATGTGAGGTGTCGGATGGAGAGGGCGAAAGTGAAATGGATCTGAATCTTGAATCTGATTCAGAATCGGACTCTGAAACTGAGTGGGGTGGTGACTCATTTCAGGCCAAAGACGGTACGGTGTGGTTTGAACAAACTGCTGGCAAACCTCGGGGTAGAGCACAAGAGTGCAATATTACCCCAGGGCCTACGTGTTATGCCAAGGACAAAATTAAAAGTCCACTGACCAGCTTACTGTGTTTGATTGACACAGAAATGTGGGGCGCAATTCTGAAATACACAGAAGCAGAGGCTGAACGAAATAATGCTCAGTTCAAACTAACAGCTGACGAACTGAAAGCATTTGTGGGTCTCGTTTATTTGAGAGGTATAACAGCCGGTAAAAGCATGAAACTTGATGAATACTGGTCTGCTGACTTAGGAAATCCCATTTTCAAAGAGACAATGTCTAGACAGACATTCAGAGATATCATGCGCTATCTGCGCTTTGATGACAAGAGCACAAGGGCTGCCCGCCTTGCGACTGATAAATTTGCTATGATCTCGGAGATATTTGATAAATTTGTGAAAAAACAGTATTGCTTCTTACACGCCCGGTGAGAACATAACTGTTGATGAGCAACTGTTCCCAACTAAAGCTCGCTGTCGTTTCACTCAGTACATGGCCAATAAACCCGATAAATTTGGGATTAAGTTCTGGGTGGCCGCTGATGTTGAAACAAAATATATGTTGAACGCCATTCCCTATCTAGGGAAAGATGAAAGCAGGCCGGCTGGTCAACGGTTGTCTGAAAATATTGTGTTGCGTTTGATGGAGCCTTTCACGGGTAAAGGAAGAAATGTAACGACTGACAATTTCTTCACTTCATTGGCACTTGCAAACACCCTTTTGGCGAACAAAACCACTATTGTTGGAACGATTAATAAAATCAGACGTGAGATGCCCCCATGTACACAGGCACAGTCTGAAAGATTTTCCACCAAGGTGTTGCGGGCTGGAAAAATAACTCTAACGATTTACCAGGCAAAACCTAAAAAAATTGTATGCATCCTGAGCTCAATGCATCAGACAGTTTTAATTGATAATGGCGCAAAGAAACTGCCTGAAACTGTTTCATATTACAACACGACTAAATGTGGCGTTGATGTTATGGATCAAATGGCACGACTGTATTCGGTGAAAGGAGGCACCCGTCGTTGGCCTGTCGCGGTTTTCTACAACCTCCTAGACCTGGCTGCAATAAATGCACATATATTGTTCAAACAGTGCATGAACGTTAACCTGAGCAGACGAAGGTTTATTCTCGAGTTGGTAAAGGAGCTGTGTGCACAGCAGAAAATGGCGAAAGCGGCTAGGGCAGTGGCACAAAAGCGAATTTTACCTGAAGCTCCTTGCCCGCCCTCAAAAAGAAAACAATGCCAAGTCGGCAGATGTTCAGGGAACAAAACGTATGACATCTGCCAGACATGTAAGCGACTGGTCTGTGGCAAATGTGCAAAGACTGCATCTAAGCTGTGTTTTGAATGTTGAGTTGTGTGAAGCTGACACACAAATCAAAACAAAGGGAACTTAATTTGAGGTGGTGAACGAAACTTATTCAATATACGCTAAAGAGAGACGGGATGCACCCGTTGTTGGCCTGTAGCTGTGTTCTACAACCTCCAAAACCTGGCTGTAATTAATAAATATTGTTCAAACAGTGCATGAACATTAACCACAGCGGTGGAGGTTTATTCTCAAGTTCACAATTCACTACATAAATGGAACTTAATTTGAGGTAGGGAATGAAACTTATTCAATATACGCTAAAGAGAGACGGGATGCACCCGTTGTTGGCCTGTAGCTGTGTTCTACAACCTCCAAAACCTGGCTGTAATTAATAAATATTGTTCAAACAGTGCATGAACATTAACCACAGCGGTGGAGGTTTATTCTCAAGTTCACAATTCACTACATAAATGGAACTTAATTTGAGGTAGGGAATGAAACTTATTCAATATACGCTAAAGAGAGACGGGATGCACCCGTTGTTGGCCTGTAGCTGTGTTCTACAACCTCCAAAACCTGGCTGTAATTAATAAATATTGTTCAAACAGTGCATGAACATTAACCACAGCGGTGGAGGTTTATTCTCAAGTTCACAATTCACTACATAAATGGAACTTAATTTGAGGTGGGGAACGAAACTTATGCAATATACGCTACATGTAAATCACCGAATGGTGATAACACTCGGTGATAACATGGTCGTTAGGACGTGGGATCACACATCGGCAATTCACCGATCAAACACCTCATTTGAAACGGCAACACAATACGCCAAGATAAAAAAGTGAACATTAGAGAGGAGAAAGGCAACTATATTCGTGAAGCCATCCGTATAATTTTAATAATTTTGCGTTTTGTTACGCAAAGGTACACAGCCTACCTTTTATAATGATATTTTTGTAATTATTTTGCCTATTTATGCTTTTTTTTCTTTGTCTAACACAAAACATTATAGACATTTATTTGTAGATTTGTTATGTTCACCATAGCCTACAATTCACTAACATACAACTTTTAGACATTAAAACTTGAAATGGTGTAACATTGAGTATACAAACAAACTTGCTTTAGCTCGGTCTACGGGCTTCACTTTGCTACTCTGAGTATCGAACAAGCTTTCTGTGGATGTGGGGGTGGAAGGCTGCAGCGCAGTCTGTTGCATTAGCAAGACAAAAGACGTGAACGCTTCACAGTGGGGGTGCGGGCCAGTGGGTTAGTGGTGTGGCGAACGAACATGATAATCTAGTGACATATATGCCAACAGAATAACACACAGACAAATAAGCAAACTATTACACTAACCAAGCAAACTATTACACTAACCAAGAAACAAAACTGAAACTATATTTTGCATTTGCGTTTTCGCACAAACCAGGAAATGCAATATTAAACTAAACAAAACTGGCAATGGGGAAGCTACTGAGAACAAGGTCACAAGGCACTGATTCTAAATGGTTCAGTCACATTAATTTGTTAACATATTGACGTTACGTGCAAATGTCACCATTACGAATATTTTGTTTGGGCAGCTCATTCTTCCTTTTGTGCAAAACGCCATCTAGCGTTAATTATGTGTCAGTACCAGCTCCCCTGTGTAAAGACTCAGCGGTCTTTTGACCGCCCGAGGCGCGCTTTAAGTAGGTGAAAACAACACGGCGCTAATAGGAGGTGGTGAAAGCGGTCAGATGACCGGCTCTCTGCGCTTCTAGGTATAAGTATGTAAATGAGGCGCGGCGCTTCTAGTGTTAAGACTTTTGACTTGACTTGAAAAAATATTCAGAGACTTAGACTTGACTTGGACTTTTATACCAATAACTTGGGACTTGAATTGGACTTGAACTTGTTTACTTGCAAAGACTTGATTTTTTTTTACCCCAAATCTAAATTTTAAAACGCATATTAATATTTATAAAGTGCGCCCCATTAATTTCATTTCCGTCCTTCTGACGCAGACCGGTGTTACACCAGATTCTGTGAGCGTCGAGTTTTGTGACCACAGGGGGCGCTATTTCACAGTTTCTGTTCAGAGGCACAAACGCTTTACGAATGCTACGTAAACTACGCTGATGCACTTTCTTTACTCGTTTTGTTGGTGTCCACGAGCCAAAATATGACAGATGTTTATATTTACATTTTATCATCTCTTAATTACATAAATGTACTTAAACAAGATTTACCATCCCCTCACCATTGCAGCCAACAAGGAAATCATGAATGGGATGTACAGGTGAGCCTTTTTAACTGGGGTCACCAATTCTGACGGCAGCCATCAGAATATGTGACCCCACTGAATCTCCAAGTAACAATAGTACACTGTGACCCCACAATAACAGAAAACAATGAAAAAATAACCCTAACCTTTTATTAGTCTATATTTAAACATTTTATCCAAATGTTTAGAATAACCATTCGTAATGACAGCATCTTGCTTACGATGAAGCTTGCTATTTTCGTGTAAAATGATGTAATGAAACATTCTTGTTTAAGTACATTTATGTAATTAATAGTAGATAAAATGTAAATGATCTGTCATCTTTTGGCTGGCGGACACCAACAAAACGAGTAAAGAAACGCATCAGCGTAGCATTCGTAAAGCTGGTGGCTGTAAAAAAAAGACTCGAAAGGACTTGAAATTCCAAGTTTCAGACTTGGGACTTGACTTGACAGTTGCCTGTCTTGACTCGAGACTTGACTTGAGTTGACTGTCTTTGCTTGAGACTTGACTCGGGACTTGAGGATAAAGACTTGGACTTACTTGAGACTTGCAAAACATTGACTTGGTCCCACCTCTGAAATGTGGCCATGCTTATGAGTTGGGCCTGATACATGCTGTATGAGATCAAAAGAGTTAAGTATCCTCATGAACTCTGAAGTGATTGGATTTGTGGATATATCCATGTGAATATTAAAATCCCCAGCAATTAAAACATAATGAAAATCAATTAAAATCCTTGAAAGCATTTCTTCAAAATCTTCAAGAAAATCTGCATGTAGTCTGTTAGGATGATAGATAACAATCAATAGAACTGAATAAGTACTGTTGAGTTGTACTGCCAGATATTCAAACGTAGGATGTTCCCCTAATGAGATCTGCTTACAGCGGAATGCTTTATGGTAAAAACATGCAACACCACCACCTCTCTTATTTACTCTGGAGACATTAAAATATTTAAAGTCGGGAGGCGAAGCTTCATTTAGCACTATTGCTCCATTGCTATCAAGCCAAGTCTCTGTTAGAAAAAGAAAGTCCAGACAGTAATCTTCAATTAATTTAGCTATTATAAAAGACTTGTTTGTGAGTGAGCGGACGTTTAGTAAGGAGACTTTGAAGACTTGGTGTGTTTGATCAGCATCGCTTACATCACTTTTGCATTTCACTGGGATCAAATTTTGTTTGTTACAATGTTTTGTACCCTTATGTATTCTTCTGATTACATTTTTATTTTGATTCTGAGAGCCATGCCACCGGCTATTTAAAATAACTGGAATGTAGCACCGACTAGGAGCATGGGTTCCAGTGTGTCAGACCTGAGAAATCACTGAGCGTGCAGGAGCAGTAGGTGAGTTCCTACAAGACTGCAGACTGTAGTGTTGCAGAACCTCTTCAGTCTCCTGGAGTTTACCTCTGAGACTGTGGACAGATTCTCTGACAGGAGATGGTGGGCTCCTTTGACTGACATTACTGATGTTACTGCTGGCGGTTGGGTGCAGATTCCGCATGTGAGTGATTCCATACATTAGGTTATCCACAAGCATTTGAGTCCCAGCCCTGTTAGGGTGAAGCTGATCAGGTTTAAAAAGCTCAGGACGCCTCCAAAAGATGTTGAAATTGGCAATGAAGTTTACCTTCTGATGAGCACAGGCTGTAGTGAGCCAGCTGTTTAAAGCCAGCAGTCTGGTAAAGTGACCACTGCCTCGACGTGCAGTTGGTATCGGTCCAGAAATGAACACTTCACACCGGGAAAACTCCAGAATGTCGAGCAGATGGTTAAAATCCTGTTTCAGAATCTCAGACTGTTGTTTGTAAACATCGCTAGAGCCGACATGTACAATCAGTCTTTCCGTAGCTGGATGGTCATGCAATATGTGTGGAATCATGGGTATCACTTCACAGACAGTAACACGACGAAAGCAGAAGGCCTTAATACTGTTGCTCCATACATCTCCGATGACTGAGTCCCCAATTAGCAGCGTTTTGGGCTGTGGCGGTGTTCCTCGTCTCCTTTCACCGTTAATGCCTCGGCGGCCAACATGGTTACCACCCCGATGGCCAACATGGTTACCACCCCGATGGCTAACATGGTTAGCACCCCGATGGCCAACATGGTTAGCATCCTGATGGCTAAACCTATTAGCATGCTTGTTAGCATGCTGCTGGCTAACACAGTTGGCAGCCTGGTGGTTGGTCCCCGAATGGCCAGAGTTATTTGCATGCTGTTGCTGTTGCTTAGCAGCCAGACTGGAGTCGCATCTCTAATGCTGATTGGGGTATGTTTGATGTCCTTGATGTCCTGAAGAGGGAGGCAGTATGTTGTGATGAGACTGCTCAGTTTCTGCTACTTCAGTAGCCTGTAATTTGCCTGAATGCAGAATTTTGCCCTCCACGATGCAATTACTGACCACCCTCCGATTTTATGCCACAGGTGGGTTTCTGCAGACTGTTGGTGATACCCACAGACTAAGCAAAGCTGC
This sequence comes from Brachyhypopomus gauderio, assembly GCF_052324685.1. NCBI lineage: Eukaryota > Metazoa > Chordata > Actinopteri > Gymnotiformes > Hypopomidae > Brachyhypopomus > Brachyhypopomus gauderio. The sequence continues at coordinate 2,087,155 of NW_027506879.1, read as the reverse complement.
CATATCTAAATATGTTCATGCTGTTCGCCATGCAGCAAAGAATATACATTTCCTAGGACTAGGGATGCATTACATGAAACCAAAATTGGTTTTCATGCAATTGTAATCATTCGTGGAGTTGTTGGTGCAGTGGACGTCACTCTGATCCCTATACACACTCCCAGCCTACATCTACATCTGCTGTAAAGGCTTCTCTGCTTTGAATATACAAGTAATATACAACCACCGAGGCCTCTTTATGGACATTGTGGACAAGTGTCCTGGGAGTACTCATGACTCCTTAATCTGGGCCAATTCTGGAGTGTGTCAGATGGTTAGGGACGGTGCATTTGATGGTGGACATGTACTAGCTGACAGTGGGTATCCACTCTGAAGCTATACAGCAGGTATCACCAAATGGCGGTCCAGATCCGGACCCGAACGCCGTCCTGTCCGGACCCAATCACATCCCTGATTAACTGGATACGGACCCAAATGCCAAAATTTTTTTAACGGGAGACTATATTTTAAACCGGATAATTTATTTTTAGACGAGTGTTACGTTCACCACCCATTTGAGTGTTACGTTCGCCCCCCCGCTCAACAACTTTCGTTCGCCACCGCGGACCCGGACCTAAGGTCTGAGCTATCTGCCAAAAATGGACCGCGGAAAGATTTAATTGATTACCCCTGCTATACAGTATACTCTTGAATCAAATCCCCTGGTGTCCCTTCAGTAGCTGTGGGGCCCAGTATCCCTAGTGCCTTCTCCTCCTCAACAGTGAAGGCACTTGTGGACATTTGACCTCCACCAGTCTTAGCCCTCTCCTTTCTGAGTCCTGCCCCCTTATTTTTGACTTGACTATAGTTTTTTGTTTTGTTTTTTTCTGAATTTGAGGAACTTCCTCGAGCTATTGAAAACAGTAAGCTATACTTTTGTTTTTGGCTCAGTTCACTCGACAGAAAATCATTTTCTCTGCTTGTTTGCCATGGTTTTGAATAATGTGTGAAAGGTTAATTGTGTGTCCTATTTATAGCCTTGATAAAAGCCTACGATCGGTCAGAATTGCAAAGGTAATAATTTTTTCTTATACTTGAAATTTCAACACTTATTAGTTGTTAGTTTTTATGTTATTAGCTTACTAGTTGTTAGTTTTTTATACTTTTGCGTCGTAATAATGAAAAAATGTATGTAAATTGGTGGTTTTCGACTAGTGGAGCTTCTCCAGTGCAGATGCAGAGGCGAAATCAATTAAGAACATTCGTAAATTTGGAGACTACGAAGGCTTTTGGGAAACACTCGTAAATTTGGTGTTCTTAAAGTTACGTCGTTCTTAAAGTTGTTCTTAACTTTCTAAGATTGTTCGTTATCGGGAAATCCACCCATGCTCAATAAGCACAAGTTCCGGTAAATAAAATTGTTTGGAAATCTGTTTTTGTGTATATTGTACTTACAAACAATAATATTCTGTAACTGGTTAATAAATGTTTCATTTTGTGTATATAATGATTATTACACCATTTATATTTTATTCAACTAAATTATTTTGATAATTAGTCAACTAATTTCTAATGATAATTAGTCAACTAAAACTAGACTTGTCACGTTACGGTCCCCGACCCCTCCCTTTTGGGCGTGTGTTTACGTTGTCTGCATCTACTCGTCTGCGTCTATGGATCTCCGTGCGGTTACGTCTTGTGATAATCCGTCTCACCTGTGGCTCGTCTCGTCATCACGTGGGGTTTATGTGGTTTGTCTATTTAATGTGTTTACCAACACATTATACCTCCTACCAATATACCTCTCCTCCCTCCTCTGTACATGTCCAAACCATCTCAATCTCGCTTCTCTAACTTTATCTCCAAAACATGCTACATTTGCTGATCCTCTAATAAACTCATTTCTGATCCTATTCTTCCTCGTCACTCCAAATGAGAATCTCAACATCTTCATCTCAGACACCTCCATCTTCCTCACCTGTCTCAGTCAGTGCCACTGTCTCCAGTCCATACAACATAGCAGGTCTCACTACTGTCTTATAGATCTTTTCTTTCATTCTAGCCAACACCCTTCTATCACAGATCACCCCAGACACTTTGCCATCCACACCACCCTGCCTGCACTCTCTTCTTTACCTCTCTTTCACTTCCTCCATTACTCTGTACCCTCGACCCTAAGTAGGCAAACTTGTCAACCTTCACCAAATCAACTCCTTTTAACTGGACCTGTCCACCATCTGCCCTCTGTCCGTCTGTCTGTTTTTAGCCAACCGCTTTCCTCTCAAACTTTCTTGAAATTCCTCATTCCACCACCACGACTCCTTGTCTATCTTCCTCTGTCCTGAGGTCACACCTCAGGAAGTACCTTCCTAGCCACATCCCTCACTGCATTAGAAGTCTCATCCCAGGTATCCAGAACACCACCACCATTACCCAGTACCTGCCTCACCTCATCCCTGAATTTTACACCACAGTCCTCATCCTTTAACTTCCACCACCTGATCTTAGGTTCCACTCTCACTCTCTTCCTCTTCTTCACCTCCAAACCCATCCTACATATCACCATCCTATGATACCACCATATCTACCCAACACCTCCTCATCACCACTGTTCCCTCTACCAACATGTTCATTTAAATCTGCTCCTATAACCACTCTCTTCTTTAGAAACCTGCAAAACAACTTCATCTAACTCTCTCTCCAGAATTCTTCTTTCTCCTCCACATCACAACCTACCTGAGGAGCATAAGCACTGATGACATTCATCATCACCCCATCAATCTCTAACTTTACACAGGTCACCCTGTCACTTACTCTCTGTGGAACGTCTGGCTGAGCACTCTGTCAGGGAGCTCTACAACTGCCACCTCCGGGAAAGCTTTTCCCAGCTTTCGAGGGAGTCGGGGGACATGGAGTCTGAGTGGACCATGTTCTCCGACTCTATCATTGAAGCTGCTGTACTGAGTTGTGGCCGCAAGATCACTGGTGCCTGTCGCGGTGGTAATCCCCGTACCAGATGGTGGACACCGGAAGTACGGGATGCCGTCAAGCTGAAGAAGGAGTCCTATCGGCCCATGTTGGCCACTGGGACTCCCGAGGCAGCTGATAGGTATCGGCAGGCCAGGCATGCGGCGGCTCAGGCAGTGGCAGAAGCAAAAACTCGGAGCTGGGAAGAGTTTGGTGAGGCCATGGAGGAGGACTATCGGTCGGCCTCAAAGAAACTCTGGCGAACCGTCCGGCACCTCAGAAGGGATAAGCAGTACTCTGTCTATACTGTTTACAGTGCGGGTGGGGAGCTGTTGACCTCGACTGAGGATATTGTCACACGGTGGAAGGAATACTTTGAGGATCTCCTAAATCCCTCTGTCATGTCTTCCATGGAGGAAGCAGAGACTGACGACTCAGTGGTGGACCCGTCCATTACATAAGCCGAAGTCACTGAGGTGGTTCGCAAACCCCCCAGTGGCAAGGCAGCGGGAGTGGATGAGATTCGTCCTGAGTATCTTAAGTCTCTGGATGTTGTGGGGTTGTCTTTGTTGACACGCCTCTGCAATATCGCATGGCAATCTGGGACAGTTCCTCTGGAGTGGCAGATTGGGGTGGTGGTTCCACTTTTTAAAAAAGGGGACCGGAGAGTGTGCCCCAATTATTGGGGTATCACACTTGTTAGCCTTCCTGGTAAGGTCTACTCTATGGTACTGGAAAGGAGAGTGGCCGTGGAACACTGGACCAGCTTTATACCCTTCATAGGGTGCTTGAGGGTTCGTGGGAGTATGCCCAACCAGTCCACATGTGTTTTGTGGATCTGGAGAAGGCATTCGATCGTGTTCCTCGTGGTATTCTGTAGGGGGTGATCCAGGAATATGGAATCGGGGGTCCTCTACTAAGGGCTGTCCGGTCTCTGTATGATCGGAGCAGGAGTTTGGTCCGCTTTGCCGGCAGTAAGTCGGACCTGTTTCCGGTGCATGTTGGACTCCGTCAGGGCTGCCCCTTGTTACCGGTCCTGTTCATAATTTTTATGGACAGGATCTCAAGGCGCAGCCAAGGGCCAGAGGGAGTCCTGTTTGGAGGCCACAGGATTTCATCTCTGTTATTTGCAGATGATGTTGTTCTGTTGGAATATTCAGGCCAGGTCCTTCAGCATGCATTGGGGCAGTTTGCAGCCGAGTGTGAAGCAGCTGGGATGAGAATCAGCACCTCTAAGTCCGAGGCCATGGTTCTCGACCGGAAAAGGGTAGCTTGCTCCCTTCGGGTGGGTGGAGAAGTCCTGCCTCAAGTGGAAGAGTTTAAGTATCTCGGGATCTTGTTCACGAGTGAGGGAAGAATGGAGCGTGAGATCAACAGACGGATTGGTGCAGCTTCCGCAGTAATGCGGTCGCTGTACCGGTCCGTTGTGGTGAAGAAGGAGCTGAGCCAAAAGGCGAAGCTCTCGATTTACCGGTCGATTTACGTTCCTACTCTCACCTATGGTCATGAGCTTTGGGTAATGACCGAAAGAATGAGATCGCGGATACAAGCGGACGAAATGAATTTCCTCCGCAGAGTGGCTGGGCGCACCCTTAGAGATAGGGTGAGAAGCGCGGTCACTCGGGAGGAGCTCGGAGTACAACCGCTGCTCCTCCACATCAAGAGGAGTCAGTTGAGGTGGCTCTGGACGCCTTCCTAGGGAGGTGTTCCAGGCATGTCCCCCTGGGAGGAGGCCCCAAGGAAGACCCAGGACACGTTAGCAAGACTATGTCTCTCGACTGGCCTGGGAACGTCTCTGTGTTCCACCCGAGGAGCTGGCTGAGGTGTCTGGGGAGAGGGAGGTTTGGGTTTCCCTGCTCAGACTGCTACCTCCGCGACCCCGCCCGGATAAGCGGTAGATAATGGATGGATGGATATATGGATGGATGGATGTGTTAAACGAGATTGCACCTATTAGAACTAAAGTTAAGTCTAGGGCAATGGCTTCCCCATGGCTAAATGAAGAAATCATAGCACTAAAGAAAAAACGTAGACAAGCTGAGCGTAGATGGAAGCAGTCTAAATTACAAGTTAATTATTGTTATTTAAAAGACCTTTTAACCGCTTTTAAGTGTGTTAGAGATGCAAGAACAGATAATTTTAAGAATTTGATTGCTACTAATAAGCATAATCCTAGATTTTTATTCTCTACCATTAATCATCTTACAAATGGGACATCTGCTAGTTTAGCTCCCAATATCGATTGTGGAAAGTTTTTAATTTTTTTTGTAAAAAAGGTTAGTGACTTAAGAGCTAGTATTGTTTTACCTCTCAGCTGCTCAATGGTTTCTCTTCGTCCGTGTAATACGGTCTCTGTTGTGCATGGTTTGCGTCCTTCCTCTTCCCCTTTTGATATAGTGCCATCAAATTTCCTGAAGAAGGTTTTGCTGTCTGTTGCCCCATGCTTACTTCATATTACAAATGCATTTCTCACTTCAGGTTGTTTTCCAGACCATTTTAAGCAAGCTTGTGTTGTACCGCTCCTGAAGAAATCAAATCTTGGCCTCGAAATCTTGAAATTACCATTTATCTCAAAGATTTTAGAAAAGACTGTCTCAGTTCAGCTTATGCAATTTCTTAAAGATAATGCCATTCTGGAAAAAATTCAGTCTGGGTTTCGCTCAAAACATAGTACTGAGACAGCGCTCCTGAGAGTCTTAAATGATCTTTTAATGCATGCTGACGCTGGTGAAGTATCAATTTTAATTTTGTTGGATATTACTGCAGCTTTTGATACTATTGATCATGCTATTTTATTGGAAAGGTTAAGTCAGTGGGCTGGAATTTCTGGGACAGCATTAAAATTGTTTGATTCTTATTTATCAAATAGGTCAGCCGTGGTGTCGGTGGGTGACAAAATGTCAGCCGCTGCGTATTTTAGCGGTGGGGTGCCTCAAGGGTCTATTTTGGGTCCTATTTTATTCTCTTTATATATGCTCCCTTTAGGTGACCTTATTCAAAAATGTAATGTTTCTTTTCATTGTTATGCCGATGATACGCAGCTATATATATCGGTCAAACAAAATGACGTTGGTAGATTGGCTAATCTTACCAACTGTCTGACAGCCGTAAAAACCTGGATGTCCCATAATTTTCTTAAATTGAATGAGGGAAAGACTGAAGTTTTAATCGTTGGCTCTGAGGAAATGTCTAAAAAGGTGCAGTCAGCCATTGATTGTGTTGGTTTAAAGGCGAAGTCCTTTGTGAGAAATCTTGGTGTGACCTTTGACTCCCACCTCAACTTCTCCCTACACATTAAGAGGCTTCTTCAATCCTGTTATTTTCAACTCAGGAATATAAGTAAAGTTAGACATTTCCTGCCTTTCTCTGACATTGAAAAAATCATTCACGCATTTGTTACCTCCCGCTTAGACTACTGCAATGGCTTATTTATTTGTGTGTGCAAGAGAGAGATGGCTCGTCTACAGCTTGTTCAGAATTCAGCAGCTCGTCTTCTCACTAGGACAAAACGTAGGGAACATATCATGCCAGTTTTGGCTTCCCTACATTGGCTGCCTGTGAGTTACAGAATAGATTTAAAAATTTTAATGCTTACGTATCAAGCTGTTCATAACGAGGCTCCATCTCATATTACTGAGCTACTTCGTCCTCTTCATAGTGCAAGAACTTTGAGATCTTCCAATCAGGGGTTATTAGCTGTCCCTCGCACAAATTTAAAGTCGAAAGGGGACTGTGCTTTTGCAGTATATGCCCCAAAACTATGGAATAATCTGCCTATTGATATCAGATTCTCGGATTCAACAGAGATTTAAAAAAAAACGTTTGAAGACTTATTTTTATTCTTGTGCCTTTGATTTTTCGTGAGCGATGTGCATTTCGAGTTTTTAATAAGTAATTTAAAAATTTTTTATTCTAAATTAATTTTTGTTTCTATTTGAATATTTGTTTATTATGATCTTAAACTGTTTTTAAATTGTATTTTATTTGTATGTATTTCTGTAAAGCACTTTGTGAGTTACTCTGGAAAAGTGCTATATAAATAAAGTCTTACTTACTTACTTACATATGTTTACATTGAGTGAACAGCTTAGGTTGTCACTGGAAAGACAGGAGAGCTTCACCCAGCAGGGGTTCACTGGAAAGACAAGAGAGCTTCACCCAGCAGGAGTTCACTGGAGAGATAGGAAAGGTTAACCCAGCAGGGGTTCACTGCAGAGTGGAACTCAAGAGGTCATGTCACTGCTATTGTTTGAAAGCTTAACAGCTAGTTCTGAGTAAATCACCACAGTAGTTTTCAACTGTGCTGTAGTGATTTCCTCATTGTGTTCATTGGTACTGACATTGAATGGGACATTGTGACATAATTTCCTTTGATCTATGCAGGAGCAATAACAGTAAACTGACTGGAGGAGTTACTATGTATGTAGAACAAATGTGATTGAATGATTGAACAAATTATGCTAGAAAATCATCTCTTGTACAACAGAAGTAATAATCTGTACTGTCATCTAAATCATAAAGGTGAGAAAAATTAACAAATGTTTAACTTGGTTTAGATTTTTGTTGTATCAATTGTTTTGTTATTCATAAACATTGGTGTATGGTTTACAATTGATATATTCTTTTTGATTAAAAAAGAAATTGGTATAATTTACAAATTTCTTGAAATACCATGGACACAGTCAGAACAGAGGTCACATGAGGAATACAGTGGACACACTTTAAAATGTTATGCGCTGAATACCCTGAAATGTGAGAGCACCTGATTAACCTGGTCCACAACACCTGGTTCTGTAACACAAAAATCTTTAAAATCTGTCAGTTATCATCACCCTGAAAACTGAAGACTCTTTTTTCTAAATAATTAATAATTGCATTGGACCAAATGAAACCTATACAATAATCAAGTACTAACATAAAAGAACGCTTTATGTAAGGAAGAGTGCAGTGGTATATTTTTAGCCTTTTGTAGTAGTAGTTGGGCTAATTATGCTCTTTATTTACATTTTTGCAATTGCTTATATATAAATAGTACAAATAGTTTTATACAAATATTTATAGATTCATATAGATCTTCAAAGATCTGTATATGTATAGATCCTATAGGTCTCAGATGTTTTTGGCGCTCTCAAAACTGAACAGGTCATTTTAAATAGCCTACCTCAAATATAGTTTTTCACAGCTTTAATATTACATAATCCCCATACATTGTTTGGTGTTGTAAAATAAAAGTGGCTGAACTAACAGGAATGATCCATGTTTCATTGAAAGAGGTTTCTAAAGGAAAACCATCACTATGGTTGATTCTATCTAAAATGTTAATAGACTGCTCTGAAGCATACAGAGGTGTGGTAAAACGTGGACACAGAGGCTTTGTGCGCTAACCTGAAATACATCCACATGGCTGCAGTGTGCTGGCAGTGTGTCACTCTTCTGGTCTTTGGCCAGCCCTTCCACATGGTCTCAATCCTCCTAACCCACCTTTGGCCACTATCAACCTTTTGAAAGATGACAGCTACTTTGATCTACAGCCTTATAAAATCTAATTAATTAAAAAAAAATAACACAGCTAATTCTTGTTACTAGGTGGAGTGTGAAAGATAAGATAAAAACTGTTATCACATAAGAACTCTGTGAGGTCTGTGTTTCTATCCTTCTCACTGACAAACTCTGTGAGGTCTGTGTCTCTATGCTTCTCTTCACTAAGATAAACATCACTTTTTAACAGCTCATGTTTGTTCTGCACTCGTCCAAATAGGTTCTTGGATGAAGCCCACATATCAGCATTTGGAAATCCTTTTATTTTCCGCCTCTTGCCCCTCCCTTCTCCTCCCCATCCACCACTTAGCGTCATGCACCAGGTTTGACTTTGAGGCACAGTCCTTGGTTCCAGCGCCATTATATCACATCTTCTTCTGTTGCCCGAGACGCCTCAGGCGTCTAATGCCTTTTAAGAGCCATCACTGAAAAATGCAGGATCCATTGGTGTCCTTTGAGGCTAGCTGATTTGGCATGGAAGCTGGGTGGTAACAGCTTGCTGGACTAAGGTGACATTTCTGGGTATGCAAAGTAATGGAAGGAAAGGGAGGGCGAGGGAAACCTTGCGGGAGCATGAGCAGCTCCTCCAAGCCCTGCACCTTTTGACTTTGCTTGGAGTGAAACAGATGCTAACAGCCTTAGTTATGGTGTAGATGGCACAGTACTCCAAAACAGGCCCAATGAAAGGGGGATGGGTAGATACAAAGGTGTTATTAGGGAAGTGGGGTGTCCTTTCTGAAGGCTGTCAGGACAGGTTATTTTTAATAGTTGCTGACATGGGGGCCAGGATCATGAGTGATTGTTTGACAGCTTTCGTTTGGGCCCCAGTGGCAGTGAGGAGGACTGCTGGGGTACAGAGTGAGAATGTGAGCAGTGGAAGGAGGGCAGTGATGCAGCCCCAGGGAGCACAACTCAAGGTGAGTCTAGAATAGTTTGACGGTGAGCTCTTTGTTTTTGCTGTGAATAAGTAAAAATTTTCTGTCTATCAAAGATACACTGAAGTATTACCAGATACACAGGTAAGTATAATGGTGATCATCCCAGCTAAATAGAAACAGAAGAAAGAGATTCTCTGCTCACTGGAAAGCAAAGACATTTGAAGATTAAAGAAGTTATTGATTCTATAGATTACTGATTCTATAGATTCTCTTCACCTAACTCATATTTCCTCATTTTCCTGTTTCATTTCAGTGTGTTTTATGGGTGTAGAGTTCTGGACTGCAGGGCTTTCAACACAGCAGTGTCATCATGGCAGTGGTATGAGTATAACACCGCAATGTTGCCACCAATTTCAGACATGTTAAGGTCAGTACTGGGATTGAGAATCGTCTTTTACCTGAGCATTTCCAGAAAGCAGGAATCCTGTGACCACTGTGAATGCCAGCAGTTGGACTGTAGTTTCAAACTGGACACCTAAAATCTGCTTCCAATAAATACATGTTCCTAAAAGGCAAGTGGAGGATTTTGAAGCTGTAAGTTGAGATCCTAACAAATTCTTCTGGAGTCTGTAGGGCTTCTATTTAAGCCCAGTTGGGACTTAGTGTGCAGGTAGAGGCCCTGAAGTGTCTCTCCAGGATACAATACAGTTTCTTGTAGACACTAAGACCCAATTTATGAAAGTATGTCTCCTTTTGTCAAAATACAGCAGCCAATGTCACACACACAACATGCAAAACATCTCACATCTCAACACTTCAACAAAACTCTTACAACTATTGCCACAATCACGTTTGCATCCAAATACACAAATATATATACACACAGATGAAGACACAGATGATCTGATGTGACAAATGGAGAACACTACTACCATGAGTGTTCAGTGTGTAGTCTGCTCATAGTTCACAAATATATAAAGTATCTCATAGTTCACAAATATATACAGGTTTTTATGCACATTCATAAACACCATGAAGTAACACCATGCTCCCTCACCAACGTCAACAAAAGTTTCCTCCATTGGCTGGAGAAGTGGTATGCGATGGTGTTGTTGGCGACCATAAACTTTCCACTTCCATTCCAATAGGATTGGAGAAAGATGAGTTTTGTGGGAGGTGAAGCACATCAAATTGTGGATGTTCAGTGAACTAGTGTCGTACTTGTGTAGCACACTTGTCCTGGACAACAACATACCTGTTCTGTTCTTGTCCATCTCCCTGGTGATGTGGAATGAGTTGTTGTGTAGTGTGTTGAGAAAGGTGATGATGTGAGCAGTGTTGTAAGGACCAAGAGTGGCATGATGATGGACAACACCATTGTGGCAAATGGCTGCAAACATTGTGATGTTCCCACCACGCTGCAGGGACACTGACTATGGCACGGTGTCCTATGACGTTTCTTCCTCTGCGTCTTGTTTTGGCAAGGTTGAAGCTTCATCAGTATAAAGGAACTGAAGGAGCTGTGACAGTATGAAATGGGCATACAGTAACATACTCAACATTGTGTGGCACAGGACACTGGAGTATAGTATAAGTAAGAGGATAGCAGAGTTTGTGCAGTTGTTTCACACTGTCAGAGTTGTGCTGAAATGGTGCTCTGTGTAGCTGCTTCATATGCACTTGAGTCGGCCCAGTGAAGATAGGCTCACTGAATGAATGTTCCTGAAAGGGATGTTGTCAGTAATGATGTGCTGTTGTAATTGTCGTAAAAGTATAATGTTGCTGTATGTTACAGTAAACTAGACTACAGTAGGACAGTTGTATACACAGTTCAGGTCTGTTAGTTCAGTAGTGTGGTATACAGGATAGGTCTATTTACCCATTCTCATGTCAAAACTTTTGACTGATGCTACAGTGTAGCGGCTCAGATTCTGCTTTGTCCAGCCTCTCAAAAACTCAACTCATGGTTGACCACATGGTCAACCAAAGTGGCCTGGATCTCATCCCTGATGGTTCGTTCACTTCCTCGTCTTCTTCCTTGTCGTCTTCGTCATCCTCTCTGTGAAATATTGGCCTCCATTGTTGTGCAAACCAAGATTTGCAAGTTGTGGCCTCTTTATAGGAATCAGGCTCTGATAAAGATTTGTAAGAATTAATGTTTTCACTGGGTTTCGTAGCAGTAGCATGGCAGTGTTTTCCAAAAAAAAGAACACATGCTTTTCAGTTTTGAATGTCGTGTCTTATGTGAAGAACTATGTTTAATGTTTGCAATGCAAACTGCAAAAGTGTGTTTTACAATTTCCAAATGAATGTAATGCAGAGAATGTGCTTAAGGTTTAGTGCAGCAGGTCAATAGATAGACTACATGGGTTAGTGGTTTAGTGTAGCATGTCAATAGATAGACTACATGGATTAGTGGTTTAGTGTAGCAGGTCAATAGATAGACTACATGGGTTAGTGTTTTAGTGCAGCAGGTCAATAGATAGACTACATGGGTTAGTGGTTTAGTGTAGCAGGTCAATAGATAGACTACATGGGTTAGTGTTTTAGTGCAGCAGGTCAATAGATAGACTACATGGGTTAGTGGTTTAGTGTAGCAGGTCAATAGATAGACTACATGGGTTAGTGGTTTAGTGTAGCAGGTCAATAGATAGACTACATGGGTTAGTGTTTTAGTGCAGCAGGTCAATAGATAGACTACATGGGTTAGTGGTTTAATGTAGCAGGTCAATAGATAGACTACATGGGTTAGTGGTATCCAAAATTGTGCTATATGTATGACTTTTTGGGTCTTAGCAGCTGCTAAAAAACTGTAAGAACAACTACATTCAGTATCTTTTGTTGAAATTAAGGCAGGAATTAAGACCATAATACTTATATAATTTCTGTTAACTTATCTATGACAATTAAAACACATTTCCACTGTCAACATACACTGAAATGTTAACAGCTCAGATGAACAAAGCTAAATGCTAAAACAAAGCAAGTGCTGAGACATCAAAAGCCAACAGTAGACATATAGCAAACACACTACTACACTATGGATACTAATACTACTGTTACACTGCAAATACTATACTATTAATACTAAAACTACTACTACACTAACACGACTACTGCACTACTAATACTATGGCTAAAGTACTAATACTAACACTAGTACAATACTACAGCACTGCTTATGATAACATTACTCTTATAATGCTAGTACTAACTTTGCTCGTAACTTTGCTAGTACTTCTACATTGCTCTTAACACCACTAACACCACTACTACACTACTAATACTAACACTGCTACTACACTACTAACACTTCTCAACACTAATTCTAACACTACTAATACTAACACTACTACACTTCTCACACTACTAGGGTACTAATACAAACATTACTACCACACTAGTACTAACAATACTATGGTACAAAAACCACCACTACTACTACATTACTAATATTAACACTACTACTGCACTACTAATACAAACGATATCAGCATATATATGCTGGACGCGGGTTCAGAGTGGACCTCATGTAGGCACTGTGGTGACCATAGGTGTCAATTCCAGGTTCAGAAAGTAAAAGTCCTCACCAGGATTTTGCTCAAGCTTGCTAGATTTTCTAATTAGTGCAATCCATGTAAAATTAGTGGAGTCAACACAATCTAGGAAGCCTGAGCAAAATCCTGGTGAGGACTTTACTTTCTGAACCTGGAATTGACACCTCTGGTGGTGATTTGGGTTCAGAGTCGACCTCATGTAGGCACTGTGGTAACTATCCAGACCAAACACAGGGGAAGGTGTGATAGAGGAGTCATGGTGAAGGGTGAGGAACACCGAGGGATCAGAGCTCACATCACTGAGGCACTCTGGCTCATTGTAAATGTAAAATGAAACAAGGAGACGAGCAGCACACACCTGCTCCACCTGCACGTCTGCGGCACACACCTGCTCCACCTGCACGTCTGCGGCACACACCTGCTCCACCTGCATGTCTGCAGCGCACACCTGCTCCACCTGCACGTCTGCGGCACACACCTGCTCCACCTGCACGTCTGCAGCACACACCTGCACGTCTGCAGCACACACCTGCTCCACCTGCACGTCTGCGGCACACACCTGCTCCACCTGCACGTCTGCGGCACACACCTGCTCCACCTGCACGTCTGCAGCACACACCTGCACGTCTGCAGCACACACCTGCTCCACCTGCACGTCTGCGGCACACACCTGCTCCACCTGCACGTCTGCGGCACACACCTGCTCCACCTGCACGTCTGCAGCACACACCTGCTCCACCTGCATGTCTGCAGCACACACCTGCTCCACCTGCACGTCTGCGGCACACACCTGCTCCACCTGCACATCTGTGGCACACACCTGCACGTCTGCAGCACACACCTGCATGTCTGCAGCACACACCTGCTCCACCTGCACGTCTGCGGCACACACCTGCTCCACCTGCACGTCTGCGGCACACACCTGCTCCACCTGCACGTCTGCAGCACACACCTGCTCCACCTGCATGTCTGCAGCACACACCTGCTCCACCTGCACGTCTGCGGCACACACCTGCTCCACCTGCACATCTGTGGCACACACCTGCACGTCTGCAGCACACACCTGCATGTCTGCAGCACACACCTGCTCCACCTGCACGTCTGCGGCACACACCTGCTCCACCTGCACGTCTGCGGCACACACCTGCTCCACCTGCACGTCTGCAGCACACACCTGCTCCACCTGCATGTCTGCAGCACACACCTGCTCCACCTGCACGTCTGCGGCACACACCTGCTCCACCTGCACATCTGCGGCACACACCTGCACGTCTGCAGCACACACCTGCATGTCTGCAGCACACACCTGCTCCACCTGCACGTCTGCGGCACACACCTGCTCCACCTGCACGTCTGCAGCACACACCTGCTCCACCTGCATGTCTGCAGCACACACCTGCACGTCTGCAACGCACACCTGCTCCACCTGCACGTCTGCGGCAAACACCTGCACGTCTGGGGCACACACCTGCTCCACCTGCACGTCTGCGGCACACACCTGCACGTCTGCAGCACACACCTGCTCTACCTGCATGTCTGCAGCACACACCTGCACGTCTGGGGCACACACCTGCTCCACCTGCACGTCTGCAGCACACACCTGCTCCACCTGCACGTCTGCGGCACACACCTGCTCCACCTGCACATCTGCGGCACACACCTTCTCCATCTGCACGTCTGCAGCACACACCTGCACGTCTGCAGCACACACCTGCACGTCTGGGGCACACACCTGCTCCACCTGCACGTCTGCGGCACACACCTGCTCCACCTGCACGTCTACAGCACACACCTGCTCCACCTGCACGTCTGCAGCACACACCTGCACGTCTGCAGCACACACCTGCTCCACCTGCACGTCTGCAGCACACACCTGCTCCACCTGCATGTCTGCAGCACACACCTGCTCCACCTGCACGTCTACAGCACACACCTGCTCCACCTGCACGTCTGCAGCACACACCTGCACGTCTGCAGCACACACCTGCATGTCTGCAGCACACACCTGCTCCACCTGCACGTCTGCGGCACACACCTGCTCCACCTGCACGTCTGCGGCACACACCTGCTCCACCTGCACGTCTGCGGCACACACCTGCTCCACCTGCACGTCTGCGGCACACACCTGCTCCACCTGCACGTCTACAGCACACACCTGCTCCACCTGCACGTCTGCAGCACACACCTGCATGTCTGCAGCACACACCTGCTCCACCTGCACGTCTGCGGCAGTCTGACATCTTTGTGTGGGTCCTCATGCGCCTCTGCCGCTCCTCGCCACCCCCAGCTCTCTCTCTCTCTCTCTCTCAATTTCAATTCAGTTCAAGGTGCTTTATTGGCATGACAAATATTGCTTCATTTGTATTGCCAAAGCCTGAACACTTACAATACTAGTAACACTGAACACTTACAATACTAGTAACACTGAACACTTACAATACTAGTAACACTAAATAAAAGTTGGGCTCACAACTCTAAACACTGCAAAATTGTTAAGGAGTAAACAACAGGTAAAATAAATATTACACATGAATACATTTCCCTAATTAAATAAAATCAGAAGTTGAAATCAAATGATACATGCATAAGGGGGTAAGAAGGGGAACCACATGTATATTTACATACATCAAAGACATGTGTGTGTGTGTGTGTGTGCGCGCACATGTGTGATCACTCATTGTCCCTCTCACGGTGGCAGGCCATGACGTATTGTGCTGTGAGTGTGTGTGTGTGTGTGTGTATGTGGCCATGACGTATTGTGCTGTGAGTGTGCAGCAGTCTCTGTGCTCTCCTAGTAGGTAGGGGAGTTTCTCTAGATCAGATAGGCTGTTGAATGTGGGGTGTTTGTTGATGAATTTTATGTAAAATTTGTTTCGAATATCAGTGAATTTTTGGCATTCTGTCAGGAAATGTAGTTGCAAGTTGCACTGTCCTCTCTCTCTCTCTCTCTCTCTCTCTCTCAGAGGTGGTGGGGCAGACTCACCCCTGTGGGCCCTCTCTCTCTCTCTTTCTCTCTTCCTCAGAGCTGGTGGGGCAGACCCACTCCTGTGCTCCCCCCCCCTCTCTCTCTCTCTGAGGTGGTGGGGCAGACCCACTCCTGTGCCCCCCCTTTCTCTCTCTCTCTGAGGTGGTGGGGCAGACCCACTCCTGTGCCCCCCCCCTCTCTCACTCTCTCTGAGGTGGTGGGGCAGACCCACTCCTGTGCCCCCCCCTCTCTCTCTCTCTGAGGTGGTGGGGCAGACCCACTCCTGTGCCCCCCCTCTCTCTCTCTCTCTCTGAGGTGGTGGGGCAGACCCACTCCTGTGGTCCCTCACTGCGCTCGGCTACACTTAGGAGAAAGATCGGGTGAGGATAAACTGGAGCTGCTTAATTGGATTCCTGTCTGGGGATGTTGTAGTTTAATTGTGCTCTTTTACCACAATCAAAGTGTAGTTTATGTGTGTGTGTGTGTGTGTGTGTGTGTGTGTGTGTGTGTGTGTGTGTGTGTGAATGCATATGTGAATTTGAATGTGTGCATATGTGTGTGTATGTATGTGTGTGTTTGTGTGTGTGTGAGAGTGTTTGTGTGTGTGTGAGAGTGTGTGTGTGTGTGTGTGAGTGTGTGTGTGTGTGTGAGTTCTGTGTTTGTATTCTGTGTGTGAGTTATGTGTGTGAGGTCTGTGTGTGAGTTAAGTGTGTGAGGTACATGTGTGTATTCTGTGTGTGAGGTCTGTGTGTGAGTTATGTGTGTGTATTCTGTGTGTGAGTTCTGTGTGTGTATTCTGTGTGTGAGGTCTGTGTGTGAGTTATGTGTGTGTATTCTGTGTGTGTATTCTGTGTGTGAGTTCTGTGTGTGTATACTGTGTGTGAGGTCTGTGTGTGAGTTATGTGTGTGTATTCTGTGTGTGAGGTCTGTGTGTGAGTTCTGTGTGTGTATTCTGTGTGTGAGTTCTGTGTGTGTATTCTGTGTGTGAGTTATGTGTGTGTATTCTGTGTGTGAGGTCTGTGTGTGTATTCTGTGTGTGAGTTATGTGTGTGTATTCTGTGTGTGAGGTCTGTGTGTGTATACTGTGTGTGAGGTCTGTGTGTGAGTTATGTGTGTGTATTCTGTGTGTGAGGTCTGTGTGTGTATTCTGTATTTTTCTGTGTAATTTTATATGCTGAGTTGGTGATGGTAGCAAAAACACAACATTTAAAACAAAGAAATAAATGTTTATCAATTTATAAAATATAAAATCAGCATAACCCATGTCCTAATTCACAGGCTCAATGTTACTGGTTGTTTTACACCTGAAGATAGAATACCGTCACAATACACCATAATTGTGAGATGCAAGCGGGAGTGGCGAGTGCTTGTTTTTGACTGAGTGACTGGGAAATGTGGTGAAAATGTGACAGTAAAATGCTGCTCCCAAGGCATTTCACCCCCCATGTGGTTCCATTAGTGCTCCAAAAATTAACTGGGGCCAGTAATTATACACAGCGTTTTTTCGATCTAATTCTTAATTTAACCTCTTACCTAACACACACATCTTTTTGTGTTATTATATGGGTGCAAAAAGGATATCTTTAGATTTTTTTAAAGTTTTGGTTAAACATGTTTTGTGAAGCTGTTCTAAAATAATTTTTTATATGTTGCTTTTCATCCTGGTTTGGTGTGAAGACACTGTAACCTGATTCACTTTTTATTGCTTTGTACTTGTTCATTTGTTGTTACAGTGACGCATTATCAATCGATGGATAAGTGAAGGTAGGTTGTTATTTTGTGTAAATATTAAGATTATTTCACATTTTTCATGTAATACAAATGATCTGTATGCCAAACGTGCCCACAGCTTGTCCTTATATTAAACGTGACACTCTGTAGTCTATTTTGAACAATCACACACAGAACCCATTTGTAATGTTGGTTGTAAGTAAGGTAAGGTTGTTTAAGTATTTTACTGACAGGGGATATATTCATTAGTGTGATATCTGACAGTGTTTACTAGTATTTGTGTGATTTAGTTTTGAAAGGGGACAGTTTTTTTTTCCACTACTCATACATTAATGAGTACAAAAGAAGGATCTGATGCAAACAACAGCAGTATAAAGGTTTTTGTCTCCATAAATAATATGATGATTTTCTTATCCATCGGTGATACTACTTGGTTCCTTACTGAGTCAATAACACATCCTGTTAGCTTAAAGTAGTGTGACTGCGACCTGACAGTTGTTTATAGTTATTATGGTGTCCGTTGCCGACCAGAAGAGGACGGGTCACCCCTTTGAGTGTTGGCTCCTCTCAAGCACTCTTCCTCATACAGTTTTTCACTGTCACTTTTGACTTGCTCAGCAGGCACTTGGACTTAGACTGAGACACATGTAATGCTGCTTACAACAGTTGGTGTAAAATGCACTATAAAAAAATTGTACTTAGACCAACTGTCAGCTGATTCAGTTTCAGTAACATAAGTCTCCTTATCCATTCTGAGTCACCAGCTTCATTGGTCTTATTTTCTATGTCTTTAATAATGGCAATAGGGTATGGGCGTGTTTATGCCGACAAATAGATCTACATTAATATATCGTTAGAGCTATTTCCTCTTGTCTTGGCAGTTTGGTACTTTCTAGAATTAACATGTTTATTGTTTTCCTTCATTTATCTCAGTGATGTTTTGGCCAACATCAAAAAAGCTTTGAAGTGAAAATCTTATATTTTTAAAGACCTTTTTAAAGAAAAGTACTACCCAAATCTTTTTGGTATGTAGAACTGTGAAACAGATTTATAACAGTCCAGCTGCAGCAGACTCTAGCCTGGATTCTTGTAGATGGTCTTGTTAGTGCTTGGCAGGGGTTGACAGTGGTGTGTGTCTCATTACCATGGTAATATAGGGTTTGAAGTAATTACCCAGTGCAGATGAATGGGAGACACATGAAGTAGACTTTACTGTGGCCTTTCCATGACAAGGTGGAACACTTGTCTTCTGTCCCTTTTGTGATCAGCAACTAACTGGCTACGAGCACCTTAATGTGCGGGTTAGTAAATCCTGTTATTTAAGAGCAAGAGATCCATTCTTTCAATCTAGTCAATTATCCCTCTTCACAAGTCCCGGTGGAGAGTGTGAGTGAGGTCTCTGGTTAACTCCATCCTCTGCCATTTATAAACTTGTTTTGTGGCATATTGCAGAGACAGAACAGAACCAGTGCTGCTGGGGACGTTGTTTACTGTTCTCTCCTTTTCTCAAGCTGATGTTTTAATTCGTAGCTGTCATGGTGAGATCCAGCAGACAGACTGGAACTTGGACGATGCGGCTTCTCTTTCATCTGAGTAAAAGTAGATCCATGTAAGTCTGACATTAGCGTGAAACATCTAGGAGACCATGAATAGATTAATTGCAAGATATATGACATTTGGTATGACACTAATCAAAATTCCTGAATTGTTAATTACACTGGAATATCTCATGTAATCTCACAGTTATTTAATTACACTGGAATAGTTCATGTAATGTCAGTTATTTAATTACACTGGAATAGTTCATGTAATGTCAGTTATTTAATTACACTGGAATAGTTCATGTAATGTCAGATATTTAGTTCCTAATTTAGTTCAGTATAACATTAATTTCAGTTAATAACCCTTTATTGTTTTCACAAATTCAGGACATCGTGTAAAACAAGTAGTATTTTAGTAGTAAGTATTGTGAGAAACTGACAGAGATTTTATGGAAATTAATCATAAATAGATTTAACACACACACACACACACACACAC